>NC_137026.1:7561147-7634017 GCF_032717465.1 Coenobita brevimanus | reverse complement strand
TATTGGGTGGGCTTGAATGCTGTGTAGACGGCTGTGTCCATTTCCCTGGCCATGCTGTTGACAGTTGGTCCACTTGGCTACTGACTCCCATAGTGTTGAGCTTAGTAAGATTTGTGTAAGTGGAGGGAATGTAGGGTAATAAGATGAGTAAATGGAGGGAATGTAGAGTAAACGTTATATTGTAAGAGTGTGGAGTTTGATAGGCAGAAAACCAAGAACACAATGAAGGAACAAAGTGCCTTGGTGTCATAGCTCCGTGACATATCGAACACCGAATAACAAAATTTAGATTGATGCCTATCGACTACACGAGGGACAGTAAGGCGGACACAGAAGGTTTGTTCAGTCTTCTACTAGAATACGACCCACAGCAATCACTGTTATATCCAGGTTCCCATTTGTACTGCTGGGTGAACAGGGACAAAATGTGGAAACCAATTTGTCACAGAGTCCGGTCGGTGTGAGTTTGAGGTTGTGCATTTTGGAGGTGGATGTGGTGCCCCGTACAGCAGTGTCTGCCCCATGGCAGTGAGTGACTTACCTATCAGAGCCAGGAGTGTGGCAAGGAGGAAGAGTAACCCACGGCAGTGAGTGACTTACCTATCAGAGGCAGGAGTGTGGCCAGGAGGAAGAGTAACCCACGGCAGTGAGTGACTTACCTATCAGAGGCAGGAGTGTGGCCAGGAGGAAGAGTAACAGGGTGGCACCTGATCCCATCATTATGTACCTGAAGAAAAGACATTATATAAGTAAATAAATAAACATGTGCATATGTAAATGCATATATATTAATATGCATATATTTATTTATACCGAGAGAGAGGGGGGGAAAGTACTTTGCATTAAAGAGAGTGAAATGGTAATAACTGCGATAATAGAAATACTGATAATTACCAATGCTCAGAAAAGGGAAGCTAATTATACTGTACCATGATGTTAGTGTAGGATGTAGAAGGGGAGACATTTTAGCTCCTTCACTCCGATGACGTATTGTGTTGTGTTCTTTCTGTGCTCTGAGGATTTAACTGAGCTTCGGAAAGATCTTGTTCTTGTTGTGGCCAAATTAATAAAGGCTGAAGCTGACACATATAGTTCAGTAAGCCTCTCCTGAACAAAGCAAAAATCTGATACCTATAGTTTTTAAAATCGGACACGTATAGTTCAAAGCAGAAATCTGACACGTATAGTTCAAAAAGTCTTTCCTAAACAAAGCAAAAATAGTCCATCAGTAGCAAGAGTAAAGTGAGAGACGTCCTCGTGGTCTCTTGGTTGACGCCATCAGCCATCTTTATTTCATTCTTGCTACCTACAGACTATTTCATTAAGCTTTGAAGAGACCTGTCGTAGCATCGGCGTTAGAGGCAACCTACGGACGATGTTTCAAGCTGTGGGGAGACTATGTGCAGTGTCGTAGTTCTCTGTCTCCATCAACCCCTTCAGCACGTTATCTGTCTCCATCAACCCCTTCAGCACGTTATCTGTCTCCATCAACCCCTTCAGCACGTTATCTGTCTCCATCAACCCCTTCAGCACGTTATCTATCTCCATCAACCCCTTCAGCACGTTATTTGCCTCCTGGTGCTGGAGAAAATCGTCCTGTGGCAGCATCAGTAAAATCAATAATTAATGGAACTGAAGGGACAGTCCAGGTATGGGTGTCTATTTAACCTCTTGAACCCTATGACCAATTGTAACTATCATTCTTGCTGCCACCAGACGATTTTATTCAGGTTGGGGCAGGCCTTGGCAACTGGAGGGCTTAGACATAGACTCCATTAACCCCTTCACAACGAGGGATCTTTCAGAAGCTTAATACAATGATGTGGAGCCAGCCAGTACAAACAGAACTATTACTACGATGACATATTTTGCGGTCATTCTGGCTGCCTCCACACCATGTGATTCAGCATAGCAGAGATGAACCAACTGAACGTGTTATATTTACCCTTCACACTGATAGGTTTGCTGCCAGAGGTACCACCCTAAGCTGGACAAAAGAAATAATAAAATAATAACAATAATGATGTTTTGTGGAGGTTAGAATGAACCCTTCAGTCCAATGATGTGTTTTGGTGTTCAGGTTTTTGCAATTCTCAGTCCAGTCACACTGGCTGTATCATTCACTCTAGCCTTATGTCTGTTGTTACTGCCACTCGCCCTGTCCACCATCCACTCATTCGATGCAATGCAACCTTCAGATGAAGCAAAAGAAGCATATAGAGAGGTATTTGCTGATGACAAGCCAAACAGTTTCGTGCAGTCCAGGGTACCATTTACATGCAATTAGTGGTAACCATATAACCAGATGGCCGCCTGGTGGCCCAGTGGGGTAGGCATTCCAGCCTCCTAGGACCCGGAAGGATTATCAGCCGAAGAATGGTTGAGGTTTATTTTGCACATGATGCCATTCAGGGGCGGGTGAGGCTGATCGCCTTTGCCTTAAATTTTGGGACTTGGTAGGCTTTCTGCGCTTCTGAGTGGACAAAAGAATTTGCTGACAGATAAATAGACAGGGGAAAAATCTTAGGCCAAACTCTCGTGTACTTAAAAATTTTCATTGCAACTGTTGCGAGCAATATATTTTGCGTATTACAGTTTGAAATGTTTTTGAACTGTATGATAATAATTTTACCTTGAAAGTTTACATACACAGCATTAGTAAACATGCCATTGGAACAAGTACACTCGTATGGAAAAGCTACAAAAGAACATGATGGCTAAATAATTATCTACCTTTCCTTACCAAACCATCCATTGACGTTACGGTATTATCTGTCAAGTAGTTAGGGGTGATTACACACTGACATTTATAATGAACAGGTAACGAGGTTGTATGAGGCAGGAGGGGGAGGCGGCAGCTGAGTGGAGACAGCAGTGGATTCTAGTTAACTCTGTCATGGCCACGTCTTCTCCAGCACTGTCTTCGACCGGACCCCAGACGATTGTGTTCAGTTGAGTCATAGAAGCTGATTGTTAATACTGATGCCTTAAATTAACCATCTGATAATTGGGACAGGCCTAATATTGTTCCAGTTAACGCCAGACGATTTTATTCAGTTGAGTGAGTTTTAGGATCCTGAGTGTTAATACTGATGTCATTACCCTCATCATTGGCACAACTCATATTCTGTTACAGCCAACGCCAGACAATTTACTTGGCTGAGAGTGAGTCACGGGAGACAAAAGTTAACAGGAATGTTAGATAAAATCTTGGATGGTGGA
The DNA here is from genome assembly GCF_032717465.1 of Coenobita brevimanus. Lineage (NCBI taxonomy): Eukaryota > Metazoa > Arthropoda > Malacostraca > Decapoda > Coenobitidae > Coenobita > Coenobita brevimanus. The sequence continues at coordinate 7,630,795 of NC_137026.1, read as the reverse complement.
ATACTATCTATTTATAGCTACCCACCATAATCCCGTAAGGGGAGGCCGTTTGAGTTAGTAATTTTACGGGGAGGGGCTCTAACCCTCCACCAACCCACTTGTTGACACGTAGGGAAATGATGGAATACTGTTACTGGAATAAGTTTACTACCACTAACAGCCAGCGACGTCTTTTAAAACTGATTTTAGGTATATGTAGACGTTTGTATTTACATCTGGAGCAAAGATTACAGCCGGAGGAGTTAGATACAGCCTTCATTAACCCATTGGCTCCCAGAGTTCCTGTGCGAGGGATTTTGCTGGAAGGGTGCTAGGCGTACCGCCCTCCGTCTGTCAGGTCATAGTCGCGAAGCTCATATGTCCCTTCCCCAGGGTTCCCTTCTTTATTAAATTTTGAAAATGCCCAGTTCGGTCTTATATTGAGGACACTGGGCACTAATGGGTTGACCCCTCCAGTATAATATAACTCTCTTATTGTGAATAACATCGACTGGTGGGGGGGGGGGATTAATCTATCTATCTATAGCCCGACGCCCTAATCCCGCAAAGGGTGGCCACAGACAAAACGCCTCCTAGTCGCTCTGTCACCACCATTTGACTACCCTCCCCCCAACTCACCCCCCCCTCCCTCATATACCTCTCAACTCCATCCCTCCACCTCATCCTCGGTCTACCTCTCCCTCTCCCTCCCTCCACCTCACCTACATACACCCTCTTAGTCAGTCTTTCATTCTCCATTCTCTTCACATGTCCAAACCACCTCAGTGTATTTCTCCTAATCTCAACCACATCCACATCCACCCCACAGCGTTCCTTCACTTCTTCATTCGTCAACCTGTCCCTCCACGTCACTCCACATGCTCCTCTCAAGAAACTCATTTCCACTGCTCTCACTCTTGACTTGTTCCACTCTTAAAAGGTCCACGCCTCGCTTCCATACGTCAGGGTAGGGATCACAATACTATCATGCAGTGACTTCTTAACTTCCATATTCACCTCCCTATTTCTCATCACTGCTTTCAGTGTACCAACAACCTTCCTTCCCTGCTGTACCCTTTCACGCACTTCGTCCCCCAAAGTTCCATCCTTACTCATCACACTACCCAAGTATTTGAATGCACTCACATTCTCCATATCCTCACCATCTAACCTCACTGCACACTCTGTGACTTCATTCCTCTCAAACAGCATAACTTTTTACTTTTGTTTACATTAACTTTCAGCTTCCTCCTCCTACACACTGTCCCAAAATCATTCACCAAACCTTGCAACTCCCATTCATCTTCACTCAACAGTACTGTATCATCAGCAAACAGCAACACTGGGAAGCTTCCAAATCTCTCCCTCATTCATTAGGAGCCACCCCCACATCCACTGCCCTACCCTGCACCTCCTTTACAACCCCATCCATGTATATATTAAACAGCCATGGAGACATCACACAACCCTGTTTCAGTCCCACATTGAGATCAAAGAACTCACTCAGCTCACCATCCACTCGCACCGTAGCTCTAGCTCCCTCGTACATACTCTTCACAGCACTCAACAATTTCCCCTCCACTCCATATATTCTTAATACCTTCCACATACCTTGCCTATCTATTGTGTCATAAGCTTTCTTCAAGTCCATGAAGGCAGCATACACTTCCCTTCCCTTCTCTAGATACTTCTCCACTAAGCATCTTAGAACAAATATCTGATCTACACACCCTTTTCTCCCATCCTAAATCCCCCTTGTTCTTCTCCAACTAGCTCCTCTGTCATATGCCTAACCCTATCAATGAGTAGTCTACCATATATTTTACCAGTCACATTAAGAAGGCAAATACCCCTATGGTTACCACATACTTCTCTCCCCTTTTCCTTTGTATAAAGGAACAATTATACCTGATTTCCAGTCCTCTGGAACCCTTCCCTCTTCCCAAGCCAATCTACACAACTTCCATATCCACTCCACAACAATCTCACCCCCATACCTAAGCATTTCACCAAACACTCCATCAATCCCTGGGGCCTTTCCCAACTTAATCTTCTTTATCGCTTCCACTACTTCCGCCCTACTGATCTCTTCCTCCCTCCTCTCATCTCTTCTTCTCCCAGCCATTCCCCAACCACTTATACTCGCACTGCTCTCGCTCTCTACATTCAACAAACCCTCAAAGTGCTCCTTCCATCTCCTCAATTTCTCTCTCTTCTCCACCAACAATCTATTATTCCTATCTTTCACTCCCCTACTATTTCCCTTTCACACTGCCTTACTTTCTTTACCTCCTTCCAAAACAATTTCTTACTCTCCTCCATTTCACACTCAGATTCCTCCCAAACTCTTCATCCACTTTCTTCTTACTCTCCTTCACCAGTCTCTTAACCTCCCTTCTCCTACTCACATATACCTCTCTCTTCTCTCTCTCATCTTCTCCCCTATCTCTTCTTGCTAACCATTCACTATATGCCTTCTTCTTTTGTTCCACAGCTCGTTTCACCCTCATCATTCCACCATGCTGTCCCTTGCACACCCTTGCATCTCCTCCTCACTCCACAAACTACCTCACACGCTGCGCCTATCTCTTCCGTGAATATTTTACATACGTCTTCCACCCCTTTCATCTGCTCTAGCTCATACCTTCCCAATCTTTCTTCCACTATGCTCTTATACTCTGTCATTTTCTCACTATCTTGCAAATTCTCCACTCTTCTCACAGGAGCTGCTTCCTCCTGTCTTCCCCTTCGTCTCCTCAACCATTTTCTTTGCAGCTCTACCTTGGGCATCACTAAGTGATGGTCCGAGACTCCATTCTCCCACCCTCTCCACACTCTTGCATCCAACACTTGTCTCCTCATTCGCTCATCCACACACACGTAGTCTATCATTGTCTTTCGTTCAACAAGTTCACCATCCATCCTCCTCATTACTCTCCATGTATACCGATGGATCATATTATGACGAAAGTAGGTGTTGGCTATTGCCAACCCCTTACAAGCACAGATGTCCACCAAAGCACTTCCATTCCCATCTACGTCAGCTGGCACACCCCACTGACCAACCACTCCATCCACTCACACATTCCCAACTTTGCCATTCATGTCTCCAATCAACAACACTCTCTCGTTCCTCTCAAACTTGTCCATACACGCTTCTACAATCGCCCAAAACTCATCTTTCACTCTTGCTACTCGATCCTCTGTCGGGGCGTACACACATACAATCATCCACGCTTGTATACCTACTTTCATCCTCACCCATACAATCCTTGCACCCACAGATCCATACTCTCTTATATTCTCCTTCCACTTCTTGCTTATCATCAGACACACTCCCTCTCTTGCCCTCTCATTCTCGTTGACTCCCGCACATATACCTAAACCATATTCCCATTCTCTCACCCTTTCACCTTCCGTTTAGTTTCAGTCAGTCCACATATATCCACTTTTGCATCCTCAAGCACCTGAACAATCTCTCTCTCTCTCACTTCATCATTCACTCCTCTCACATTTCACGTTCCCACCCTAAGAATGTCCTTTGTCCGTTCCTTAGCCGTAAACTTATGGTCCGTCCGGGTACGAGGCGCTTTATTCGCTTTTTTGGTTAGTTCTTTTTACGGGGTGGGGCACTAACCCACCACCAACCCTTTAAGTCGCCTCGTACGACAAGCAGGGATACTGGGGAAGTATTCTTGAAACCCCCCTACCCCCAGGGGTAAGGGAGGTTAATAAGAGTATATATTTGTAGGTGTTACATGTCACTAGATACTTACATCACAGGTATCACGACGTGTTGATTGCAGTAATGTCACAGAAGAAGAATAACAGCTGCAACACGCATTTGCACTGTGGTATCACGTTGTGTTTACTGCAGTAATCTCACATCAGAAGCACAAATGAACAGCTGCAACACACATCTGCAGTGGGGTGTGTTGTACAAATAGTGTTGTTTTGTCTCTCATTGGTTTCGTCAGATGTATTTTGTGTTTTATTCATGCTGTCAAAGGACGATTTTGTTCACCTTCACATAAACTTTTCTCTCAGGAGGAGTTGGGTACATCCTACATGAACTCCCTTACTCCATATACGTTACTAGAGTCGTCAGCCACCAGCACAAATATATGAAAGTTACTTTCTTGGCATGAAAGGGTTCAGATCCATATGTGTCCATTCTCATAACATGTTTTTTCTGTGTGTTGATTCATCAAATGCTTTTGTTATTGTTTGCCTCAGCATCTTTGCTCTTCACTAATTACTTATCACGTAGACACATTTTACATTAAACTAATTTCAAGGCAGCTTCTGAGATTATTATTATTATTATTATTATTATTATTATTATTATTATTACTGTTACACTTCACGAACACACTGTAACATATGAGTTGATACTAAACAAAACTATCATATTTTCTCTTTAACTTGCAATAGATCAATCTTAGTATAGATTTATTTGGTATTATGCACACTTTATTCCTAGACTGAAATTGTACACAAGATAAATAATCAGTAATTTAGTGGCAATTAATCCATGTGACGTGTCCATGGGTATATGCAACCCCTTCACTACGATATGTCTGGCATAAGCTGGTGTCGCTGGCAGGAACAAAATGCAATAGATGTTATTATATCAGCCAGGATATAGCATTGCAGGTGTGGCAGTGGCCTACTTCCGTCCAGTATAAACCAAGCGATTATGGTGGTTTATATGGCAGGTAAACACAGGCACGCGGGATGGGTGAGGGGGACGGGGAGCGGCACACCCTCACTCACACACTGCTGTACCAACACTGACCTCCACGCCGCACCCTGACCTCACCTACAGCTTGCAATCAACCCCCCAATCTCTCTCTCTCTCTCTCTCTCTCTCTCTCTCAACAATGTGTCACTGGTTTTGTTGTGTGTGTGTGTGTGTGTGTGTGTGTGTTTTCCTTGGTATTGGTGTCTTGAGTTGTGTGTGTGTGTGTGTGTGTGTGTGTGTGTGTGTGTGTGTGTGTGTGTGTGTGTCCCCACCTTCCTTCTTACCTCTTCTTCTCTCCTTCCTCGTCCTCCTACCTTCCTTGTCATTCCTTCTTCATTCTTTTCTTCATCCCTTTCCCTCTCTCTCCTCCTCCTCCTCTTCTCTCCTTTATCCCTCCTTCCCTCCCTCACCTCCTCCTCTTCCTCCTCCTTTATCCCTCCTTCCCTCCCTCTCCATGTTTTCTCCTTCCCTCCTTCCCACTCTTCCTTCAGCCTTTCACCCTCCTTCCCCTCTTTTCACTTCCCTCCATCCTCTCCTCCTCTCGTCTTTCCATTCCTCTTCCTCTCTTTCTTGGTTTTGTAACTATTACCTGAAAAATATACAATACAGTATTTCCCATCTGTTTTCCTCCCCCCCCCCTCTCTCTCTCTCTCTCTCTCTCTCTGAACTAAGAACGAACTTAGATTAAAAGAAAGAAAAGTATAAAGGATAAACAGAGAGAGAGAGAGAGAGATCTGTTGGGGTCAGTTTGCTGTGAGGTGTGAGAGGCTGTGGGTGTGAGAGGTCAGTAGGGTCGTTCCGGAATTATACGCAAGTCAGAAACCAAGGACCGTTCTGGGATTAACAAGGGGACCGTTCTTCACAAGTAAAATACGAAGGGAAGGAAGGAAGGAAGGAAGGGAAGGAGCAGTAGCATCAAAGCACACCCTGGCTGTGGCACTAAGGCTGGCGTTGACATGGTGTAGGGGAGAAAAGGTGAAGGTTAGACGGGGAGAGAGAGAGAGAGAGAGAGAGCAATCACGAGTTATTTGTGGGTGGGTGTGTGTTCTTGCCTAATTGTTCTTACCTAATTGTATCTTTACAGGAATGAGTCAAGCTCGTACTGTCCCGTGTCTTAAACCATATTTATCGTACATATCCTGGAATTTGTGAATTGTTTTGGCACACACTATTTCATTCGGTAGTGCATTCCTCTGATCAATTGCTCTGTTTGGGAAACTAAATTTCCTTACGTCTTTATCGCCTCTATTTTTTATGCAGTTTTTTGCAGTGTCCTCTTGGTGATGCTTCCCCATAGGTTAAGTAATCATTTATGTCTACTTTCTCCTTCCCTGATATGCATTTATATAGCATAATCATGTCACCTCTTTTCCTTCTCTTCTGTAGTGTAGGTAGATTCAGTTTTTCAAGTCGTTCTTCATAGCTTAGATCCCTTAAGCTTGGTACCCATCTTGTAGCGGCCCTTTGTACTTATTCAGTCCTATCTATGTGTTTTTTGAGATGAGGATTCCAGACTACTGATGCATACTCCAGGGTTGGTATGATGAATGATGTTATTATCTTTCTCAGCATGTCTTCATTTATGTATGTGAATGCTATTCTCATATTTGCAAGCAGTGTATACATGTTCCGTACCTTCTCACTGATGTGGTCAGCTGGAGATAGTCTGTTATTGATAATCACACCTAGGTCCTTCTCTCTTTCTGATGTGTGTAGGGTTGATCTTCCTAACTTATAACCCCAGTCTGGTCTCTTCCCATTTTACCAAACTTAATCACATGTGTGTGTGTGTGTGTGTGTGTGTGTGTGTGTGTGTGTGTGTGTGTGTGTGTGTGTGTGTGTGTGTGTGTGTGTGCAATAGAGAGACAGACAGAAGGACAGACAGACAGAGGCTGCAGAGTGTAAAAAATGTACTGATGGCGAGATTTAAGAAGGATGGAACGATTTTGGCAAAGGGAATAGGGTGCTCTCTCTCTCTCTCTCTCTCTCTCTCTCTCTAATTGTAGCCTACCCATTCGATCGTCAGCGTGAGAGACATTATGTTGATAAAAAGACGAAAATGAGGATGACGAAAGCAATGACGATGATGATGATGATGATTATGATGATGGTGGTGGTGATGATGATGATGATGATGATGATGATGATGATGGTGATGATGATGATGATGATGACAGTGATGGTGATGATGATGATGATGATGGTGGTGGTGGTGATGATGATGGTGATGATGATGATGATGATGGCTGATGGTGATGTTGTTGATAATGAAGATGATGATGATGGTGATGATGATGATGGTGATGATGATGATGAAGATGATGATAATGATGAAGTTGATGATGGTGATGGTCATGATGATGATGAGGAGGAGGATGACAGTGATGATGATGATGACAGTGATGATGATGGTGATGATGATGATGATGATGATGATGATGGTGATGGTGATGATCATATGCAGCTTCCATAAGAGTATGTTTTTCTGTGTTGTATATGGCTATGTGCTACTCACGACGAAATGCTATGGAAGGGATATAGGAGCATAGCTTTGTCTTTTTCCTACCACCGGAGTGCGGACGAAGAGCAGGACCAGTTTGTTTTTTAAGCATGGAAGAAGGAATCAAAGGCCAGGAGTTCGCAAACTCTTCCTTCAAAAAAAAAAAAAGCCAAATTGAAGATCGTTCATTTCGAGATGCCTGGACACACTGCGTTTGAAAGACTGGAGATCATAGGAAACAGGAAATACAGGCAGACGGAGACAGTTCCAGAGTTGACCTGTTGCATACATGAAGGACTGGGAGTAACGGTTAACTCTTGCATTAGAGAGCTGGACAGAAAAGGGATGAGAGTTTGTTGCTAGACGGGTGCTAGGCGCCCGTCGTAGAGGTGGAGGGATGCAAGCAGACAGTTCAGAGGAGCAGTGACCATTGAAGTAGCGACAGAAAAGAGATAAAGATGCAACAGTGCGGCGAAGAGACAGAGGTTGAAGGGAGCCAGTATGAGGAGGAGAGTTAATGAGACGAAAAAAGTATAGCTAACAGATTAACGGATGGCAATTTTTTTAATTTTTTTTTCGGGGGGGCGGGGTTCTGCTACCGCAGCCTCTCCACTCCATCGTTGGCAGCAATAAAATGCAACACATCCATCACCAGGCAATTACAAAAACATCCACTGACGTTATTTGCTTCCGAACGCTCATACATTACACACACACACACACACACACACACACACACACACACACACACACTTGCATTACCAGGTCTTCCATTTCCTTTTTCATTTAATCCGAGACCATTTTTTCATTGCCTCTCCCTCTCTCTCTCTCTCTCTCTCTCTCTCTGCATATAACACAACACGGCCAGTCTCTCGAGTATAGTTATAACAGTGCTGTTAATTGATAATGTGATATACCGCATGCCACGAAAAAGAAGGAAGAGGAAGAGGAGGAGGAGGTGGGGGAGGAGGAGGAGGAAGAGGAGGAAGGGGAGGAAGAAGAAGAAAAGAAGAGGAGGAGGAGGAGGAATAAGAAGAGAAGGAGGAAGAGGAGGGGGGGAAGGAAGGGGAGGAAGAAGAAAAATAAAGGAGGAGGAGGAAGAAGAAGAAGAAAGGAGGAGGAGGAGGAATAAGAAGAATAAGAGAATGAGGAGGAGAAGGGGAAGGAAGAAGAAAAAGAAGAGGAAGAAGAAGCAAAGGAGTCTCTGAAGCCAATAATTATCATCTTTACTAAATGCCAAGTTTTCTGCCAGACTACGATAAGCCACTGTTATGTTTACTATCCAGGTGAAGAGAGAGAGAGAGAGAGAGAGAGAGAGAGAGAGAGAGACGGGGGGGGAGAGAGAGAAAAAAAAACAGGAATTTATATTAAAAAATAATAATAATCAATTGTTCTAGGGTAACCGCTTCACTGCAAGGGATTTTGTGCTGAACTGAACGCTATGGTGGTATTGAAATAAGTCAATAAAGAAAAAGAGAAAGAGATGTGAATAAACTGAATAAATCAATAAATCTGCGGTGCGCGTTGAAGGCGTGAAGGAATCAGACTGGTAACCCCTTCACTGCCATGTTCATTCCAAAACTGAAACAAAAATAGGCGGGGTTAATATTATAAAAAGCATTATAATAATGATGATGATGATGATGATGATCATCATCATCATCATCATCATATAACAACAATAATAATAATAACGTGACAGCATCCGAATTGACTCTATCCGATATGTTTGTGTGAAGCTACAGAACGTGGTGAATGTTTTGGCGTATCCGATAGAGCCAGGATTCCAAGGGCTTGAATGATGAGTGAATGGAAGCGTGGCCCATTAGATTGGGCAAATTTTTGCTGTCTGGACATTGCTACTCACCCTGCCCTTGGGTGGGAAAGGAGGTCCGGATGACGATGATGAATGATAATAATAATAATAATAATAATAATAATAAAAACATAAATCAAGAAAAAGAAGAGGAAGAAGAAAAAAGTTAATAATAATAATAATAATAATAATAATAATAATAATATTATTATTATTATTATTATTATATATGATATAATACAATAAAATTAAAACTACTACTACTACTACTACTACTACTACTACCACAGTTACAACTACTACTGCTACCATAGTGTTAGTATTAGTAGTAGTAGAAGAAATAATAATAATGATAATAATAATAATAAGTAAAGCAAGAACCACGTCAATGAGGGACTTTCAGGTGTCGTCTGCTACCTAGCTGGTGAGCCCTATTTCAGTCCAGACCTAGAAAAGTAACATAACTATTGTGACTATTCTATATGTCTGGATAAACTTACAAGAGTTAGCAACACTATAGACCATTAAAGTCACTAAAATACTCGTTGATAAAAAATATCATGCCCATGAATGAATACTTTTGACTGGCTATTATGTATATGAGTACATTGAGCTTCGATCCGGCAATCCCTCACACACAGTCATTTCGTTGTGTTACTGATGAGTTCAGTGGAATTGGCTTTCACATCTACATTCATATCGTCTCCTTGAGTAAGAATAGTGCTTTCTTGAAGCTTGTTATTGACTCAGTTTTCTGAAATTTAATATTTGCCAAATACCGCCACTTGACATTGTTTCCATACGCCATATCCGACCATCCCCATGGCAGGATAAAACATAGCTCACTTTTCGCTAGCTCTCGGTGAAGGCTGATGTGTACACGGTTCATTTACTAGACCATTATGGCGATTAACCAAGGTTTTGAAGTCCAGTATTTGCATGATTGGTATGATGTACCTTGATTTATACAATGAGGATACAAAGAAGACAATTACAAGTTAGCTTAGTGGTGCTACATGAGCGTGTTACTTTCTTCACTATGAGGACGTAAATAATTTTATTCTTTATTCCGACGACTTTGTTCAGCTCAGGAGAGACTGAACTGGATGATACAGCTTCATTAACCCCTTTCAGTATGAGTATTCTAAATGGTAAATCGTTTGGCAGCAAGAATAAAACTGTATATCATCGGACTGAAAAAGTTAGACTTCTGACATCAATTTCTCTTTCAGAGGCTCAGAGGCTTACCTGATCATTTGGTACACGTTTTACGATTTATTTTACAGCCCTTCCAAAAATTGAAGAAACATACATGATTCTAAATGGCACGGGAGACTTGGTACGACTTCTGTCTATATTACACATGCCACCGGGAAGGCAATTTGTTCCGGTCTGAATGTGTATTTTCTTGGGAGTATGCACTTACAGGTTAACAGATAGCTAGGAATAAGAAATGTAGAAACTGTAACAACTGCAAAATAATTGTGTGGTCACAATGGTAAGAGTTTATGAAAACAGAAATGGATAAGAAAACACTTTTATCACAGGAAACAATCTTCAGCATTTATTAGGTAACAGCATGCAGTGCTGCTCTCGGGTGTCTATCCTTTCCTTTCCTCCTTCCTTCTTTCTTTCCCTCCTCTTCTGTCGTTCTTTACTTCATTCCTGCCTCGTCCTTTTGTCTACGGGTGCCTTTTTTTTTTATGCGAGGAAGAAGGAACTAAAGGCCATGAGTCCGCAGTAACAGTTCCCTCCAAGAGAAAAACAAAATACAATATAGAGCCAAATTCAAGATCCGATCATTTTGAGATGCCTGGACACACTGCGTTTGAAAGACTAGAGATCATAGGCAGCAGGAAATACAGACAGAAGGAGACAGTTCCAGAGCTGACCTGTTGCATAAATGAAAGACTGGGAGTAACGGTTAACTCTTGCATTAGAGAGTTGGACAGAAAAGGGATGAGAGTTTGCTGCCAGACGGGTGCTACGCGCCGTCGTAGAGGTGGAGGAATGCAAGCAGACAGTTCAGAGGAGCAGTGACCATTAAAGTAGCGATAGAAAAGAGATAAAGATGCAACAGTGCGGCGAAGAGACAGAGGTTGAAGGGAGTCAGTAAGAGGAGGAGAGTTAATGAGACGAAAAGCCTTTGACTCCACCCTATTGAGAAGAGCTGTATGTGGGGAGCCTCCCCACACATGAGAGTTGTACTCCACACAGGGTCGGGATAAAGCCCCTGCATAGAGTCAACAATTGTGCAGGGGTAAAGAAAGAGCAGAGTCGGCTTAGCACACCCAATCTCTTGAAAGCAGATTTTACAAGAGATGTAATATGATCTTTCCAAGATAAGTCCCGAGTAAATGAAACCCCAAGCATGTTCAAGGATGATGCAAGATTAAGCTGAATATTATTAAACATTAGTGGGTATACCTGTGGAAGATTTTGTCGGGTTGATAGGTGTAAGAACTGAGTCTTAGATGCATTAAAAACAACCATATTATTTTTACCCTAGTCAGAGATACGAGCCAAATCAGACATTAAGTGTGCCATAGCCTCATCCCTTGTTTGTTGAAGTAACTGTTGAGATGGGCGTTGCAGGAACCGAATGGAAAGGTGAAGGGTGGAGTCATCAGCGTATGAGTGGATAGGGTTAGATGTACAGCTTAGAAGATCATTGATGAATAAAAGGAAGAGAGTTGGTGATAGGACAGAGCCCTGAGGAACACCACTGTTGATAGATCTAGGAGAAGAACGATGGCCGTCTACAACAACGGCTATAGAACGACCAGAAAGGAAGCTAGCGATGAAGGCACAGATAGAAGGATAGAAATCGTAGGAGGGCAGTTTGGAAATTAAAGATTTATGCCAGACTGGATCGAAAGCCTTTGAGATGTCAAGTGCAATGGCAAAGCTTTCGCCAAAGTCTCGAAAGGAGGATGACCAGGAGTCTGAAAGGTAGGTGAGAAGATCGCCAGTGGAGCGTCCCTGACGGAACCCATACTGACGATCGGAAAGAAGGTTGTGATAGGAAAGATGCCTTAAAATTTTTCTATTAAGAATTGACTCGAAAACTTTTAAAATACAGGACGTTAAAGCAATTGGACGATAGTTGGAGGGTTGGGAGTGGTCACCCTTCTTTGGGACTGGCTGAATGAGAGCAAACTTCCAGCAAGAAGGAAAGGTACAAGTTGACAGACAAAGGCGAAAGAGTTTGCCTAGGCAGGGTGTAAGCACAGAAGCACAGTTCTTGAGAACAACAGGAGGGACCCCATCAGGCCCATATGCCTTGTTAGTACTGAGGCCAGTGATGGCAGAAAATACATCAACTGAAGAAATTTTAATGTCAGCCATGAGGAAGTCAGAGGGGGGAAGTGATGGAGGAACAGCACCGGAATCGTCTAAGGTGGAATTGGAGGAGAAAGTCTGTGCGAAAAGATCTGCTTTATCAGTAGAAGAAATAGCTACAGAACCATCAGAGTAGAAAAGAGGAGGGAAGGATGATGAGGTAAAGTTGTTAGAAAGATTTTTGGCAAGATGCCAGAAGGAGCGGGAAGAATTCGAGTTGGAGAGTTGAGAGCATTTAGTATGGATGAAATTATTTTTAGTAGAGTGAAGAACAGACTTAGCACGATTCCGGGCAGAAATGTAAAGATGATGTGTTCAGGGGTGGGTAGGCTCCGGTACCTTTTGTAGGCCCTCTCCTTGTTGCGGACAGCATTAGAACAAGCGTGATTAAACCAAGGCTTTCTTGCGTTAGTCAAAGGATATGAGAAAGGAATGTATGCTTCCATGCCCGAGAGAATAACCTCCGTAATGCGCAAGGCACACTCAGATGGCTCACGGCCATGGAAGCAATAATCATTCCAGGGAAAATCAAAGAAGTACTGCCTGAGGACCTCCCAGTCCGCAGCTCCAAAATGCCACAGACGACGTTTCCCTGGAGGGTCCACAGGCCATACTGGAGTGATAGGACAGGTTAAGGTAATAAGGTTGTGATCGGAGGAGCCCAATGGAGAGAAAAGATTAACAGAGTAAGCAGAAGGATTGGTTGTGAGGGAGAGGTCAAGTATGTTGGAGCTCTCTCCAAGGCGGTCAGGGATACGGGTAGGGTGCTGTACAAGCTGCTCTAGATCATTAAGGATAGAAAAGATGTAGGCTTGTTCACCAGGTGGATCCGTGAAAGGAGAGGAGAGCCAAAGGTGGTGGTGAACATTGAAATCTCCAAGAATGGAGATTTCAGAGAAAGGAGAAATGGATAGAATGTGTTCCATCGTAGAAGTAAGATAGTCGAAGAATTTTTGAGTCAGTAGAATTAGGAGATAAGTAAACAGCACAGATATATTTAGTCAGAGAATGACAGGAAAGCGAAGCCAGAGTGTGAAGAATTCAGAAGAATCAAGTTCAGGAACACGAGAGCAAGATAAGTTGTTGTGTATATATACACAACAGCCACCTTTGATTTTGAAATGAGTGTCCATGGGTGACTTTACACTGAGTGACAAGCCAAATGGTTTCCTGTACACGTTAGGTAGCAGCACATTAAGAACCTGACCCTTCGCCAACCACATTCTACTTCTTCTCCAGCCATGTTTACCCTTCGTCTGTTTCTGTAAATACTCTCAGTGGCCTTTTCTCAAATCCGGGACTGTCCCTGTGGTGCGCATGCGCGAGTGTATTGGAGAAATGTTAAGAGGTAAAATTTACAAACTAATAAATTACAGGTAAGACAATGACTGTCATGTCAAAAATCGGTGTTAAGAATGAATAACGATCGGGACTTCATATATGTATGGGATCAGCTACAATATCCAACAATCAAAATAACATTTATGCAAAGAGAATTGTGAAGTACTAATATTTAAGAAGCGAGTCTACCATCGTAACTCATGAAATAGCACAAATTAAAAAGATCATTCATATTGGTTATGAGTTTTCTAAGTAGTATTTGATTATTCTCAGTGATATATGCCATTACTATATCTCACTGTTTGACAAGGGAGTAAAAATAATCCACAAATAATACATGCATAGTAACTGGGAAGGAGCTGCCTAGACTGAATTCAGTAGCAGACGAGGCGCTGAAAGTTCCCCATTTACCCAGCATATCATTTTCCTGGTGAATAATAGACTTTGTCCCTCTGAAGCTTGCAATCTCTTCACTATGACGAATATTCAAAGGTTTATGTCTTCTATTTCCAGATGATTTTCTTTCAGATTGACGGTAGACTTTTATTGCCTTAGTGAGCACATACAAACGGAGCCTTCCTGAATTTGACAATGGAGCCTTCCTGAATTTGACAACGGAGTCTTCCTGAATTTGGCAACGGAGCCTTCCTGAATTTGACAATGGAGCCTTCCTGAATTTGACAACAGAGCCTTCCTGAATTTGACAAAAGAGCCTTCCTGAATTTGACAACGGAGTCTTCCTAAAATCACTTACAAACAGAGCCTTCCTAAATTGTCCAGTGGAGCCTTCTTAAACTCTTCTCAAAAGCAGTCTTGCTAAACTATTCCAACGCAGTCTTGCTAAACTATTCCAACGCAGTCTTGCTAAACTATTCCAATGCAGTCTTGCTAAACTATTCCAACGCAGTCTTGCTGAACTATTCCAACGGAGTCTTGCTGAACTATTCCAATGCAGTCTTGCTGAACTATTCCAACGCAGTCTTGCTAAACTATTCCAACGCAGTCTTGCTAAACTATTCCAATGCAGTCTTGCTAAACTATTCCAATGCAGTCTTCCGAAATATTCCAACACAGTCTTGCTGAACTATTCCAATGCAGTCTTGCTAAACTATTCCAACGCAGTCTTGCTAAACTTTTCCAACGCAGTCTTGCTAAACTATTCCAAGGCAGTCTTGCTAAACTATTCAAAGCCATTATGTGTTAAATAAACAAATATATGATGGTTTTGTTGTGCATTGCTGCTAGAGATGATAGATAGATAGATAGACAGGTAGATAGATAGTTAGACAGATAGACAGATACACAGATACAGATAGATAGATAGGTAGATAAAGAGACAGGTAGAGATAGACAGATACATAGATAGGTAGACAGATAGATAGATAGGTAGATTGATAGATAGATAGATCATAGATTAGCCAGACTGACAGATAGATAAATCGAGATAGATAGATAGATAGATAAGTAGGTAGAAAGATAGATAGACAGGTAGATAGATTGATAGACAGATATAGATAGATACATACATACATAGACAGATTGATAAATAGATAGGTATACAGATAGACTGATGATTGACTAGATAGAAAGAGATAGATAGGCAGAGAGATAAACAGATAGGTAGACAGACAGACAGATAGATAGACAGATAGATAGATGATTGACTAGACAGATAAAAAGGTAGATAGATAAGAGAGAGACAGACATAGGTTGATGGATGGATGGATATAAATAGCTATAGACAGATAGATATAAGGAGGGAGGGCAGCCTGATGACTAACAGGACTTGTGAGATGGAGATAAATAGATAGATGAATAGATATATAGATGGGTAGATAGATAGATAGAAAAAGATAAAATGAAACAATAAAGATAATGGGATGGAATTTCATTGGTAAGTAAATACAGATAGATAGATAGATAAGTACAGGTAGATAGACAAGAGGCGAAGGAACTGGAGGCATGAAAGTGAAAGATAGGATTGGATGGATAATGATAATAATAATAATGGTAGTAATTGTGGTGGTGGTGGTAGTAATAGTAATAGTGTTGGTAGTAGTAGTAGTAGTAGTACTGATAATATTTGGTAGTAGTATTTGAAGCAGATGCCAAGTACGTTAGATCTGAGGTGCGGTTTGACTAGTAACCAAGGAGACTCATTCGTACCTGATAACTAAAGCTGGTTGAATGTTATGCCAGCAGGAGTCAGTATTGCAGATGTAAAATTGGCCAGTTGCATCAGATGACAACAGACGCCTTGTGCAGCAGCGGGGAAAGGGTTAAGTGCAACCTCTATTATCACTGACCTATTGCAAAGGACGCGCCAACACTGCCACAACTGCCTTTAACCATCCAAACATTTCAAGGACACATTGCAAGTACAGGCTTGACAAGTTGAAGGCGTTGACCGTTAATGGCAACTTCCTGTGTTTTGCTTCTAGTAGTCATTTGTTTGACATAATTTGTTTAATCTTGGTGTCCCGTAAGCATCTTCTTGCATTTCTGTCAAGTATAACCTCACAATTCTCATCATTTGGCTTATTTGCCATATTTACATCTTGTTTGTTGACCGGTAACAAGATGTTGAAGCAGAAATGGCGTCAGTCTCGAAGGAATGCTGTGGTGAGGATGCAGGGCCGTAGCATCGTCTTATTTTGCCTCTGAACTACGGTAAATAAGGTTCAGAAAGCCAATTATCTCCTTAAAGATAAATAAACTCTACCATTGCTTGTTTATTACAAGCACGTCAGAAATAATCAAGGCATTACCTGTAAACACCCAAAAATTTTAAAAGAAATCAGCTTTGCCAATGTTGAGTGATGGTACACCTGAAGGACGCTTCTGGTGATGCAGTCTTTTAAAAGAAACGAGCAACATGTATGACGATGGTGATATTTTCCACTTTATTTATTTCCATTATATTTCAATAAAATAAAATAGTGTCATTTATTGATTTAAAACATGGGTAAAAAATTCATGTAATACTGCCTTTAATCGTCTTTAATTAAACTAGAGGAATCTCAAGCACAATGTTGCCATGGTTCCGTGACCCTTGAGATGCAGCGTTACCTACCATCGGGCACGACGGGCAGTCAGTAACCCCACGGGTCAGGGAGTGGGAGTTTGTTGGTTCCCGCAACTCGTATTACCTTTGTGTTGTACGTATATTGGGCGTTTGCGATGAATGGATAGACTGGATTACTGTGGGGGCGAGGCAAGTGGCACAAGTTCTGGTGTCATATGCAAGGAGTGACTTTATGCTGGAAGTTATTGTTCCCTTCTCTGTTAAGCCTAAGTTAACCTAACCTAACCAAACCTAATCTAACCAAGCCTAACCTTATCCTAGATCAGGGGTCGGCAACCTTTTCAGTGCGAGGGCCAGAGAAAGCTTCTAGGAGTAGCCTGCGGGCCGGAGTGCCAAAGAGAACCCAAAGGTGACAGTGTACAAAAATTTTATAGAAAAGTAGGCAAACCAGTGACTAGATTACAAGAAATTTATTGAAAAACATGCAAATCATTGACTGCCGAAAACAGTTTGTGACAATATACAAAAAGAAATATATTGAAAAGCAGGCAAACCAGTGACTAGATTACAAGAACTTTATTGAAATACCTACGAATCAGTGACTACAGAAAACAGTTTGTGACAATATACAAAAATTTTGTAGAAAATCAAGCAAACCAGTGACTAGATTACTAGAAATTTCTTGAAAAACATGCAAATCATTGACTGCCGAAAACAGTTTTATCAAGAGACATGCAAATTAGTGGGATGGTTGGTGCTTTTGCCATGGAGAAGTGATTCAGTGTCTGGATCGATTGATGAGGTAGACAAGAGCAGAATGTCATTGAGGTGGCGGTCACTTAGCTGTGAACGAATGCGAGACTTTGTACATTTCATTTTTGAAAAGAGTTGCTCCCTGGCGATTTTCCGTGGTGCTTCTGTGGTAAAGACCTCAGTCATGCAAATTTGCCCCGCGCTACCCCCCGCGATCACGTCGCGAGGCGCCAACTTACTCATATAGTTGGCTAGGCTGTTGCGGGCTGGTTTGTTATATAAATATCAAGCAGGGTGATGGGCCATGAGTTCGGACTCTGTGGGCCGGATCTGGCCCGCGGGCCGGAGGTTGCCGACCCCTGCCGTAAGCAGTGGCCATTTGATAAAGCTTACGGTGTTATTTATCTGGACTTTAGTAAAGCTTTTGATAGGGTCCCACACGAAAGGTTAGTTAGAAAGGTTCGAGCACACGGTATAGACGGCGATATCTTAAAATGGATAGAATCCTGGCTGAAAGGACGAAAACAGAGAGTATTAATAAATGGAACTAAGTCGGATTGGGGATTAGTAATTAGCGGTGTACCACAGGGTTCAGTACTCGGTCCCTTATTATTTATTATATATATAAATAATCTAGACTTAGGAGTCAGTAGTAGTATCAGCAAATTTGCCGATGATACAAAATTACGGCGTATCATTAACTCGACTGACGATTGCCATAACTTACAAAAAGACCTCGATATATTGTCCAAATGATCTAAAACTTGGCAAATGGAATTTAACGTTGAAAAATGCAAAGTACTTAACGTAGGCAAGATCATTGGAGACACTAAATACAGCAAAGATAACAGAGAAATTAGCAAATCGGAATGCGAGAGGGATCTAGGAGTTATGATTAGTAACGACCTTAAACCAAGGCAACAGTGTATTAATGCGAGAAATAAAGCAAATAGGGTCCTAGGATTTATTTCGAGAAGCGTGAGCAATAGATCATCAAAAGTAATACTGAAACTTTATCTAGCATTAGTAAGGCCACATTTAGACTACGCAGTACAATTTTGGTGTCATTACTATAGAATGGATATTAATTCGTTAGAAAATGTACAGAGAAGAATGACAAAAATGATACATGACCTCCGGAACCTGTCATATGAAGACAGACTGAAAAGACTAAGCCTGCATTCGCTAGAGAGGCGTAGAGTAAGGGGAGACTTAACTGAGGTGTTTAAGTGGATGAAGGGTATAAATAAGGGAGATATTAGCAAGGTACTTAAAGGGAGCATACAGGATAGACCTAGAAATAATGGTTTCAAACTAGAAAAATTCCGTTTCAATAAGGAAATAGGTAGAAAATGGTTTGGTAATAGAGTAGTAGACGAATGGAATAAGCTACCTAGTAAAGTAGTTGCTGCCTCTTCCATTGAGACTTTCAAGTATAGGCTAGATAAGCATATGACAAATAAGGGGTGGATATAGAAAAAAGAAAATCTTATAACCAATACTAATTCATAATTTTTCCTTTTCAGGTTACACTGTGATAGTCTCTATTCTCCTTTCACACTTTCCTGTAAAATGTCCACGCCAGTTTTTCTATACTGAGTGGTGTTCTTTCTTACTTTTTCCTGCCGGCTTCGGCTGGAGGGTTTGGAGGGCGGGGGAGAGCCTTCTTCTTTGCTATCCTTATCTCATTCTAGTAGTTCAGTTACTCTTCTAGGAGCTGCCTAGCATGGGCCAACCGGCCTACTGCAGTTATCCTTTCTTCTTATGTTCTTATGTTCACTGAACAGAACAACGGATCTTATCACCTATCGAATTCTGTGGACAAGTATATTGTCAATAGGAAAAATTCCTCACCACCTTCCTAAACGCAAAACATTACCCTTCTTTCCTTCCCATCCATCCTCACCCCCTTCTCTTCACCCAGCTTCTTACCCACCTACAAAACACTTGTGTGTGTGGGCACACACACACACACACACACACACACACACACACACACACACACACAGTGGTAACGTTCCCACTTGCCTACTGGTGGACGGGAGTTCGCACCTCGCTCAGGTTGCTAAAAGTTTCACTGACGAAGTGGGTGGTTACTGTCCCCCTTGAGGAAGGGGACGGGTGTGTGCGTGTGTGAAGGTCACAGCCTTGCCCTTAGATCGGACTATACGAGCTCTCAGCTCCCTTCCGGGAGGGTAAAAGCTGACCATCACGACCATCAAGTGATCCTGACCGACCCGGAATTACAGACACTCATGTGCTGGGATCGGCAATCCCTGTCCCCCTGTGACCTTTATTTCCTTACCCAACATTCCATCCCACTTTAAGGACTCCCCGTTTCACCTGTCCCTTGTTTCTTTTCTTTCCCTCTGTCTTTGTGCCGTGATCTGTAATCCCTTTCCCCTGGGACCTCACCTTCCTTACCCCATCTGCCCCCATACCGCCCCCAGCAAATACCTCACCTCCCCTCAAACTTCCACTGCCTTTGCTATATGTATATGCAGGAAATCTGGTGTATATTCAGCAATTGTGTTCTGAAGAAGCCAAAGGGCGAAACCTCAATACACACTAAGTCCCACATCGGTGTTTTTTCAATTTGTCAACGAATCGTGAATCATATACGAAGATAATTCCAACACTTCTCCCTGCCGTTGATTATATATCAGGCGGTCCAAGCTCAGGCTCTAATCTGCGCAAGCGGTGACATCTGGTGAAGCTTATTGTAATTATTGCACACAGCAGGCTGAGAATCTCAGACTTACATATTTATATAGACGTAATACGAAGATTGTTCGTATAACTCTAAAATATGTCGATCGTTCACTTAAGGTCATTAGACATTTATATAAATGCCAATGTCTCGTATGTAGCCCTATGTTAAACGATGAATTGAAAGATCGTACATCGCCTGATTTGCATTTCAGTATATTTATATTTTTTCAGTTAATGCCCACTATTTGATGCCATATTTTACATTTATTATAAAAACAATAAACCACCATCACTTTTTAAACTCGTATAATTAAAAGACTAGTGTACTTGCTAAACAAACTGGTATGTAAATAAATGACGGGGAATCTTCCTGACTGCGAAAAGTCCTGCCGGCGAATTGTCTTGTTATTGTTGTGACGGCGAATTGTCCCGAAACCTCTTCAGGGAGGTGGTGTTTGGCTGGTTTGGTCTTACATTGAATGGGGGGTAAGGATAGGCTCTGCCCAATCATTATTCAAGGATAACCATCACCAGTAAGTTACAGTGTTATCCAACAAACCTTTATGGGTCTGATGTGTGAATTAGGAACGAACGGGAGTTTGTATCATCCTACAGAGAGGTCGTTTGTTTTAGGTTCCATTGGCTTTCTAGAGTTAATAATTGTTTGTTCTCACTGTTCTTGTTTTCCAGTAATATTTTAACATTCTTGTAACCTTATTTGGTAAATACAGAATTTGAGCACCAATTAGTGTCAACATATAAGCTTGTTCATTGCATTATTTTAAATTTGATGTTTCCAACATAAATCAAAGTTTTTTTGACAGTAGTTTCACCAGCCTCCATGAAATAAGTGACTTAGAATTAAAATGGGTGATAACAGATAAAAATGGTGCTCAAAACCAAATTAACCCAACCTAACTCATTTGCTACCAGTGGGATCGATTAGTACTTTACAAATCTGTCTGTCCTCCGTAGCCATACACCTTAATCCTGTAAGGGGTGGCCATAAACAAATCCCCTCCTTGTTACCTTGTCCTCTGCTGTTAGGCTGCCCTCCCTGCAACTCACACTCCCCTCTCATATCTTTTAACCTCTTCCTTCCATGATATCCTCGCTTCGTTCCCTGAAAGCAGCAATAAGGTTAGCCTCCTACAGATTACAAATGCAGGACAAACACATGGATCTTTTTTTTGCCTTTCTTGCAGGGAATGAACCCACATCACATGCATTATACTACAAGATCCCAGGCAGCATCATAGCACATAGGTGTATGACAGGTGTAACACATCCACACACACGCCTCCTGTCACACCAAACATCCTTCCCCACCACTTATTCCAACAACCTGCCCACTCACACACCACAGATCCTGCAATGTAGTCTCTGCACATAAGTGTGTACACCTGCATCACAGAGACATACCAGATCCACATCGCTTCCACCACGCATAAACTTGCAACAGTTATTGTAGTGGTAGGTGGTAGTGACGTATCATCCACTCACTTGATGATGATGTTAATCAACTGTGGTCTTGTCTGTCCAAGCAGACCCATCAACCACAAGCAAGCAGCCACGCCTGCAGGGCTGTCCCATGCAGCAAATCAATGCTCCCTTGCGGAATAGTGTGGAGATTTGGATCCTGGATGGATGCCGCAGTTGTGTCACCCCACCCAGTTGACAGGAACACCACAGCAGGTGCTACATCACACCATTATCTGGTTATACTGTATGGCTGTGGTACCACCCGGTGTTGTAAATGGTTTCATGGGTTACAGGAAACCATTAGGCTTTTCACTCAGTGTAGTCACCTGAAGTGAAAAGAAGAGTAATAAAAAATGACAGGAAGGAGAGGGAGAAATAGGAAGAGAGGAGAGCAGACACAGTGTTAGACTAATAAAGGTGAAGGAGGAACAGGCAGCACTATGAATACATCAAGTGAGAGGATGATGGTCGCCACCACCTATCACCTATTCACTTGATATAGTGGTGCCTACTTCTTAAGATGACTATTCACTGAATGACCTACCTAATGGTTTCCTGTAACCTTGGAAACCATTTACAAGACTGAGTGCCAGCCATACAGTATAGTATTACCAGATTATGGGATGATGTCGAGCCGACAATTTTGCCCCAATTAACTGAGTGGAGAGATGCAAATGCAGCATCCATCCAAGGACCAAATCATAACACTCATCTCCAGGTCCAACTCTCTAATGCAAGAGTTAACTGTTACTCTCAGTCCTTCATTTATGCACCAGGTCAACTCTGGAACTGTCTTCCTCTGTAACTCCTGCTTCCTATGATCTCCAGTCTTTCAAACGCAGTGTGTCCAGGCGTCTCGAAATGAACGGATCTTGAATTTGGCTCTCTTTTGTATTGTTTTTGTTTTTTTCTTGGAAGGAACTGTTTTGTAGGCTCCTAGCCTTTGGTTCCTTCTTCGTCTCATAAAAAAAAAAAAAAAAAAAAAAAGTGCTGTCCACTGCAAGGGAACATCAGTGCACTACATAAGGTAGCCCTGCAGGGGTGATTGCTTGTCTGTGGTTGATGGATCTGGCCGGACTGGGATTACCTGTACCCTACTACTATTATGTTAAATGTTGATGGCCTCCACCTCAAGAAACAAAGCTCTCTCTCTCTCTCTCTCTCTCTCTCTCTCACACACACACACACACACACACACACACACACACACACACACACACACACACATACTATTCATATCCACACAGTCAAAATTAAGGACCAAGGAAGCGGCCTCATTACCTACGTTTTCCATCATTTCTCTACAAAGACAACGGAAACAATGCAGTCACTTTTCCAGAATGACACCATATGAGAAACACAGCCACTCTGTATCAATTTAGATCTTCCTATGATCTCTAGCCTTTCAAACGCAGTGTGTCCAGGCATCTCGAAATGAACGGATTTTGAATTTGGCTCTCTTTTGTGTGTTTTTTTTCTTGGAAGGAGTGGTTTGCGGGCTCCTGGCCTTTGGTTCCTTCTTCCTTGCATTAAAAAATAAATAAATCAATCAACACTCCTGACATTATATTCCTCCTGACACTCCCACACTGTACCGTTTCAGTATAGTCCCCAGCTCCTTCCCAAACACAGACACAAACATTATTTTAGCTGGGTACATCAGTGCTGAAAACATTATCTACCTATTCTATCAATCTATTGCCAGACGCCTCAGTCTCGTAAGGGGTGGCCACAAACAAATCTCCTCCATGTCGCCGTGTCCCACGCCATTTCACTGCCTTGCTCCCAGCTCACACCCCCATCTCTTATACACCTCGCCACTCCATCCCTCCATCGCATCCTTGGCCTCCCCCTCCCTCTAAAAACACTGCTATTTATTAATGCAGTCAGAACAGCTACAGTATTGAGGCCTTAGTATTCTATCGCAGTTCACCAGCGTGTATGAGCTCTGTCCAAAAAGATACCAAACTTTTTCATTAGCACACCAACTAGCAGGCATAGGATGGCCTAATTTCGACAGGAGCGCTGTGTAGTGACGATTTTGAGCTTTAATCTAGCACTAGACGCATCACGCCATATCACTTAGTCATTGAGGTACACACTCATGAATAAGTGTGTGTTTAGTGCACTTGGAAATTTGTTGCAAGTTGAACAATGAAGGATCTTGAAGAGCAGTGTATTTATGTGAGGTTGTGTTTCATATTGGGAAAAACTTCTGTTGAGACTTTTCAGATGTTGCAACAGTGTTATGGGGAAGATAGTTTGAGTGTTTGAGGGAGGCAGTTCGAAGGAAGAGGCCTGAATGGACAAACGAAACCTGGATGTTTCACCATAACAGTGCACCTGCTTACATGTCGCCTCTTGTCCGTGACCTTTTGACAGAGCACAATAGGACTGTCAGCCCCAGCTACCCTACTTTCTGGATATGGCCCCAGCTGACTTTATTTTTTCCCCCTCCAAAGTTTACAGGGCATTGAAATGCCATTGCAATTATAAAATAACAGTGCATGTGCATGATGAATAATGCAGTGTGTGATATTAAGTGGAGGGATAAGTATTTTGTGTGTGAAATACCATACTGAAACTTGTGGCTTGGGAAATACCGCATTGATATCCTGCCGCCTCACTGCATTGCTCTTCTGCCTCCTCATGGCATTGCTCCCCACCCACCACACTGCCACGCCCACCCTTATGGGTACCAATTCACTCTCCCCATCACTTGTCATTGCCTCCTGATGACCTAAAGTGGTTGACCAGATCCTCCAGCTTTCCTCCAGGCTCAGGGGGGAACCTTGGTAATGACTCAGGCCAGCCTGCGATATGCTGCAGGTGGTTGGCAGAATTTTTTTTTTTTTTTTTTTTTTTTTTTGAGATATTAGGTTACCTGCCCTTGACCTCCTGTGTATCACCGCCAAACCCATGTTTAATTGATATTGATTTACGATTTATCAGCATGCGATCAGTTTGTACTTGACATAACCCAATCATGAATTGAGTCAGGACCGTAAATTATCTGATCCAGTTTTCTATGACATAACCCCATTTGGGTAATGGGGGTGTGATGCATACATTTGCCTCAGGAGTTGTGGTGAGTCAAGGTAGTGCCACAGTTACCAGGGCAACAGTCCTGTGCTCACACCACACCACCTGCCTCACTGGCTTGACATCTTGTTTGCTTTTCACTCACATGTCTGGACAGGGTTGTGGAGTAGCAGTTACTTGAAAGACATGGTGCTGTAAGAGATTTTTACTGTGTTAAAAGCACTGTACAAAGTTATCTTGTTTTTTTTGGGTTTTAAATGCAGTATTATACCCCCATACCCCATCTGCTGTTAGTGGTCCAGTGCTTGTCCAGAAGGCAGTGTATGTAATTGTTAGGAAACAAAATTGCCTGTTAATTAGCAAGGTGTAGTAAGGAAGGTGTAATAAGATTGCCTAATAATTTTGAGATCTGAGACACTGAGGAAACTTTGTTCATAGCAGCTCTGACTCCTTGAAAACTGTGTTCCGGAGTTATCGTTGGGATCTTGGCTCGAGACGAGGGCAGACGAGCACCAAGGGTGAGACTAGCAGCAGATCACCACGCCCTCAGCTACAACTCCCAGCCAGCCTTCCAACCCGGTTGACCCCAGTGTAGGAGGACTGGGAACCAGTGGATAAGGCTTATGGAAGAGAAGCATGCATTGTGCTGGGGCACCCGGCGTGTGTGGGTGTGCGCTTGCGAATGGTGAAGGGGTGAATGCCGCCATGGGTTCGAATTGTGTGGAGGCCGCGAGGATTGTGTGGAGGCCGCGAGGATTGTGTGGAAGCCGCGAGGATTGTGTGGAGGCCGCGGGATTGTGTGGAGCCCCGATAAATTAGAGGGTGACGCTACGGGGATTGTGTGGAGCCCAAGGACGGAGCTCCGAGAATTTACGTGTTTGCCTAGGAGTTGTGTATTGTTTGGGATATTGGGTATTTTTGGGTCCAATGACATAAATGTTTGTTAATATGTAAATTCATTCAATACATTTATGTATCAAAGTTGCTTGATACTCTATTGCCTGCTGGTAGTAAGGTCGTATCCCCAAGAGCCCTACAATTTGGCGCCCGAACAGGGACGATCTTATTCAGTGTTGGGTAATGGGTGATTTTGAGCAATGGAAGTGCAGCGTATTGTGGATGTTGGCTGTGAACTTTGACTTGAGGATGAACAATTGAGTAAGTTTGTCAATGAGAGACTGCAGTGGGAGAGAGAAAAAGAAACAGCAGAACGTGAAGAAAGGAGGCAAGAAAGAGAACTGAAACGGGAGGAACTAAGGGTGCTGAGTTAGAAGTAAGTGCCAAAACCTCTCCAGACGACAGTGCAATTTCGCCGCAGTCTGAACTGATAAAGCTGCCTAAGTTGCCTGTTTTTGATGAGAAACACGATAATATCGACGCTTATCTTCTCCGGTATGAACGCTTTGCAACGAGCGCAAAATGGCCTAAGGACTTATGGGCAATAAGTCTTGCTTCACTTTTGCAGGGCAAAGCCTTAGACTTATATCACCAGTTAGCTCCATCAGAGGCTGAGAAGTACAGTGAAGTGAAGGCAGCTTTGCTGAAGGGGTTTGACTGTTCTGCAGAGGGTTTTCGGTTGAAGTTTCGACAGTGCAATTTTAGTAAAGGTGAAAATGCTAAAGAGTTGGCTGGTAGATTATGGAAATTACTTGTAAGGTGGCTAGAGTTAGCAGAGTGCCCAAAGGATTATAAGAGTTTGGAGGATATTTTGTTGAGGGAACAATTTCTAGAGGCTTGTGATAAGGGGTTGTGTATTTTTCTGAGGTCGAGATCTTTTAAGAATCTCGACGAAATGGTTGAAGCAGGTGACCGGTATATTGCAGCACACAGTGGACTTATGAACAAACCTTACCCACAGAGTTCGTCAAAGCAGCATACTTCAGATAACTGAGAAACTTCCAGTGTTCCTAAACCAGCCACTAGAATTCAAGGATCCTGTTTCATATGCCACAAGTCAGGACATAAAGCGAAAGACTGCTACTCTCGACGTAATTTACAAGTTAAGCAATACAAGAAGGAACCAGCAGCTGCATCAATGAGCAGCGGTGACCAGTGCCAGAGTAGTCAGGATTTGCAGTCATCGAAGAAAGCCGCAGCCTTTGTTGCAGTCGACCCTAAAGAGTTAATGGATGAGCAGGGGTGGATTGTAAAGGACGGCAGAGGTTTTAAGGTTGTGTGTGGAGGATCACATCCTGATGGAAGATGCACATTGAATACGGGATTAGGAACGGTTGAAGGAACAACTGTGGAGGTTGAGAGATCCAGGATGTACTACTGTTCTAGTGAAGAAATCCTTGGTGCCTGAAAAGAATTTTACTGGGGAATATATATATATGATAATGACTAATTCCGAGGTGTATGCTTACCCCGAGGCAGAAATATATGTGGACACTCCATATTATGTGGGAAGGACAGTAGCAGCGTGCTTGGAAAACCCACTGTATGATCTTATCATTGAAGAAATACCAGGAGCCACTCTTGGAGAAAAACATGAGATAGTAGAACCTGCAGTAAATTGTGCCGTGGAAACTAGAAGTCGGGCTACTAAACAAAAAAGATTACCTAAACTAAAAGTGGCTGAAGTGACTAACCTGCTGAAAAATAAAACTCTGAAACAGGCTCAGGAAGAAGACATCTCACTAGGAAGGCAAAGGAGATATGCTGAGGAAGGAAGAATATTCAGGAGAGAAAAGAGAAACGAAATGTCCAGATACGTACAGAAACGGGGAGTATTGTACAGGGTAGTAGAAGTTAATGGAAATGTTAAGGAAGAGTTGGTAGTTCCGGTATCCTGTCGTCCTGCTATACTTGAATTGGCTCACTCGGGTATTATGGGAGGTCATTTAGGTATTGGGAAAACTCGTGACCTTGAGTAAAGGACAAGTTCTCCCGACCGGGAATTTCTAGGGATGTGGAAAGGTATTGCAGATCGTGTGATGTATGCCAACGCACCACTGATAAGGGACGAGTTGGTAGGGCCAGGTTAGGCAAAATGCCTCTTATTGGTGAACCCTTTTCTCGTTTGGCCGTAGACCTGGTAGGACCCATTGAACCTCGCTCTTCTAACGGCACACGGTATATTTTGACGGTGGTGGATTTCGCAACCAGGTATCCGGAGGCAGTGGCATTAAAAAACATCGATACCAATAGTGTGGCAGAAGGCTTGGTCATTATATTCAGCCGAATAGGTATCCCAAGGGAAGTATTGTAAGACAGAGGGACTCAGTTCACCTCCGAAATGATGAAGGAAGTGTTTAAACTCCTCTCCATACAACAATTCACAACGACTCCTTATCACGCAATGTGCAATGGACTCGTTGAAAAATTCAATGGAACATTTAAGAAGATGTTGAGGAGAATGTGCAGTGAACAACCCAGGGAATGGTATAGATATATTGACCCACTACTTTTCGCCTACAGGGAGGTACCTCAGAAGAGGACAAAGTTCTCTACGTTCGAACTAGTCTATGGACATAACACTACGAGGACCTTTATCTTTGCTGTATGATCTTTGGGAGGAGAGAGTTACTGAGCCAGAGATGAGGTCAGTGTATGAGTATGTGATTAACCTACGGGAAAGGTTGGAAGAAACCTGCAAGATGGCACTATCTGAACTAAGGTATGCAAAGAAGACGGCGAAACACTACTATGATGTCAAAACTAGGGACAGACGCCTGAAGGTAGGGAATGATGTTTTACTGTTATTGCCCACAGACAGTAACAAGTTACGCCTACAGTGGAAAGGGCCATACAAAGTGGTGGAATGTTCCAACAAATTGAATTATATCATTGATGTGAATGGGATCCACAGGAAATTCCATATTAACATGCTTAAAAGATACTTCCAGAGGACACCCGAACTCCTGCAGCAGGTCGCTGTTGATGTGTTGGAGTGTGAGGATGACAGACAGGGGGATTTCAGTGTGTCGCCAAGTACGTGCCAGAAGGAGAGTTGGCGTGATGCTACAGTTAATGCGGAGCTAAATCCAGAGAGGCAAACTACAGAGAGAAATTTTGCAGTTGTATTCAGACATGCTTACGGACATCCCAGGCAAAGCCCGTGTTGTTCAGCATAATATGAACTTGCTGTGTCCAGAGATTGTACGATTAAAGTCTTACCCTATACCTTACAACTTGGAGAGCAAAGTAGAGGATGAAATTAAGACTATGCTAAGCTCTGGTATAATAGAACCCTCGGAATCTCCCTATTTATCACCTATGCTAGTGGTGCCAAAAAAGGATGGGAATTATAGGTTGTGTCTGGATTTTAGAAAACTGAATAACCTAATCAGTTTTGATGCAGAGCCGATGAGTGACCCTGAGAGGATCTTTGCTCGAGCAGGGCACGGTAAATACTTTTGGAAAATAGATTTAACCAAGGGATACTGGCAGATTCCCCTTGATGATCACAGCAAGCAATACACAGCCTTTAGCACTCGTATGGGATTGTTCCAATTTACAGTACTTCCTTTTGGAATAAAGACTGCACCTGCGGTGTTCAATCGTCTAATGAGAAAGATATTGGGTGATATGGCTCATGTTGAGACCTTTTTGGATGATATCCTGGTACATACAGCCACATGGGAAGAACACTGTTTTGCAGGAAGTGTTCCGTAGATTGCGCCAGGCTAATTTGACGGCAAGGCCCACCAAATGTGAGTTTGGCAAGGTGACTGTAGAGTACCTAGGGCATGTTATTGGACAAGGGTGCATGAAACCAATACCAGGAAAGATTAAATCCATATTGGAAGAATCTCCACCTACCACTAAAAAAGAAGTCCGTTCTTTCCTAGGCTTATCGGGCTATTACCGCAGGTTTATCCCTGATTATGCTACAATTGCAGCCCCATTAACAGAACTCACTAAGAAGACCCCCATGAACAAAGTAAAGTGGGAGAGGAAGCATCAAGAAGCATTCGATAAACTTAAGGGAGCACTCACAAGTGAACCTATACTTAAACTAGCGGACTGTACTAATCCATTTATTCTTCGCACAGATGCATCTGACACAGGACTGGGAGCAGTTCTTCTCCAAGAGCGTGACGGAATGAAGTGGCCCATGTGCTATGCCAGCAAGAAGTTGTCTCAAGCAGAGCAGAGATACTCTGTAGTTGAGGAGGAGTTGCTGGCAGTCGTCTGGTCAACGAAGAAGTTTTATCAGTATATCTGCAGAAGAGAGTTTATACTGGAGACGGATCATTGCCCTCTTGCATATTTGGATACTGCTAAGGATTTAAACAGACTACTGATGAGATGGGCTCTTAAACTCCAGGAATTTACCTTTACAGTAAACTACATCAAGGGAATTGATAATGATGGTGCGAATTTTTTAAGCCGCAGTAGTTGAGAAAAAAAAAAAAAAAATCTTAAAGTTGGGTGGCATTCTTAGGAAACAAAATTGCCTGTTTATTAACAAGGTGTAGTAAGGAAGGTGTAATAAGATTGCCCAATAATTTTAAGATCTGAGACACTGACGAAACTTGGTTCATAGCAGCTCTGACTCCTCGAAAACTGTGTTCCGGAGGTATCGTCGGGATCTTGGCTCGAGACGAGGGCAGACGAGCACCAGCCGCAATCTGGGTGAGGCTAGCAGCAGATCACCACTCCCTCAGCTGCACCTCCCAGCCAGCCTTCCACCCCGGTTGACCCCAGTGTAGGAGGACTGGGAACCAGTGGATAAGGCTTATGGAAGAGAAGCATGCATTGTGCTGGGGCACCCGGCGTGTGTGGGTGTGCGCTCACGAGTGGTGAAGGGGTGAATGCCGCCATGGGTTCGAATTGTGTGGAGGCCCCGAGGATTGTGTGGAGGCCCCGAGGATTGTGTGGAGGCCCCGAGGATTGTGTGGAGCCCCGATAAATTAGAGGGTGATGCTACGGGGATTGTGTGGAGCCCAAGGACGGAGCTCCGAGAATTTACGTGTTTGCCTAGGAGTTGTGTATTGTTTGGGGTATTGGGTATTTTTGGGTCCAATGACATAATTGTTTATTAATATGTAAATTCATTCATTAATATGTAAATACATTTATCAAAGTTGCTTGATACTCTATTGCCTGCTGGTAGTAAGGTCGTATCCCCAAGAACCCTACAGTAGTGAAGTGTGTTGTGTTTCAGGTGAGTGGTGAAAGGGCAGCTGGAAAGTCGATGCCTAATGCACAGTACAAGTCATCCATCAGTCAGTGTAGCAAAGGAACTGATGCAAATTGCGCTGAACCCAGATGTGAGGTTAAGGGTTGTGGCATGACTCGTTTCTTCATGTTGTGCCTGCTGGCTGTGTGTGCACCAAGAGTTGTACATCACTATCAGATTCACTGATATGCTGGTCTAATGGCACCTGTTGTTCCAGGTCCACAGCTGAAGTTACATCAGTTAAGCAGACACATGAGTGTGACCGGCAGAAAACTTCCAAAGTAGTAATTACCGAGTGTAGACAGGAATGAAGTCACACCTTGTATTGCCTGAGCACATCCCACAAGTGGTACGTCATCCAGTAATTTGTGGGCTATACTGTGTTAGTTTCCTTCATTATATGGTAGTAAATATGAACCATTTGATGTGTGGTAAGATTGCAGCTTGGATCATGTTGTTGGTGGTGGTGGTGGTGGTGGTGCCTACTCCCATCCGGGAGTTCGTCTTTAAACAAGATGGCTTATTTATTTATTTATTTTCTTTTTTATTTTTATTTTTTTCTGTCTCTATTGTTCATTTCTATGTTGCTCCTTATATTCATAATTACTTCTCTTCGTTTCATTTTTCTGCCCACTGTATTTGCTACAACCTGTACTTCATTTTGTTTTAGTATTTCTGTTATTGATTCTTTTCCTTTAATGTCGCTTGTTAAATCTTCGTATGCTTCACATATGAATAAATGATGCTGATTTTCATTCTCTTCTTGGCACATGTCACATATAAGGTTAGGCTCATACTTTTTCTTACAATTTTCCTTCACTTCTAGCATTCTGGTTCGAATAAAAAATATAATCTTTGCGCTTTCGAACTCTATTTCCTCTAGGTATCTCTGTTGGCCTATTTCTTGTTCCATTGATTCCTTTCTTACTCCCTTTTCTCATGTCTTCACAAATTTCTTCTTTATTTTTTGTCATTATTTTTTCTTTTATTACCCTTTTTGCCACTCTCTCTTCTAATGTTTCTAAGTCTTCAGGTATGCTGTACTTTTCTTTAATTTCTTTTATTTCTCTCGCGTACTCTTTCAAAATCTTCACAATGTTTTCTCATCTTTACTTCAACAGCGTCTTCTTCCCTATTCTTGAGTTCAGTGTAATATTCAGGTTTTTTTTGATTAATTTTGTGTTCTATTTTTACCTCCTGTGTTTCATATAATAAAGCACATTTCGGTGTTGTCCTTGGTACCTTGATTAATTTTGGTAAGTACTGAGTCTGAACATTATTCAGAGCTTTCTTTTCTTTTTCTCTTAATGTTTTCCCACTTTCCCCTCCAAACAACATTATCGGTAATACACAAGTATTAAATAATTTTAGCCCTATTTTAATTCTACTTTTTTTCAGTTCTTTTCTATTTATGATGTTAATACATTCATTTGCTGCTACCCTTGCTTTATTTATCATATTTTCCACTTTATTATTCTGTTTCCCTTTTTCTTGTATAATTATTCCCAGGTACTTATGACTTTGTGTTCTTACAATTTCTTTACCATTTATTTTTACTCTTTTTTCCCTTGCCTACTAATGCTGATTGCTTTGTTTTATGTTCATTAATTTCTAGTCTTTTTAATTTTAGAAATACTTCAATTGTGTTTATTGTATCCTGTATTTTGTAATTTTCCTCTATTGCCATGATATCATCTTGAAATATTAATGGGCTTATCCTTACATTTCCTATTTTCCAATTACTTTCTTTTTCCCTCATCATTCTGCTTA
Source organism: Coenobita brevimanus (assembly GCF_032717465.1). Classification (NCBI taxonomy): domain Eukaryota; kingdom Metazoa; phylum Arthropoda; class Malacostraca; order Decapoda; family Coenobitidae; genus Coenobita; species Coenobita brevimanus. The sequence goes on along the minus strand of NC_137026.1, from coordinate 7,598,162 downwards.
GTGAATCCATAGTTATTGAACTTATTTTGGCCCCTAGCACTGATCCCTGTCTTATCATCTCCTGTACATACACTCCTTTACATTCCCCCAATTTCTATCATAGGTATCAATTCATTTTTCATATTAATTTCATATATCATTCTCCAGTTTTTACCCTTTATTCCCTTTAGCCATAACTCCTTCATTACTTCCTTTAATACCATTTTGTCAAAACACTTTGATACATCAAAATATACTGCTGTTATTTCTTTCTTTTTCTTTTGTGCTTCTTCAATAATATTTCTTATAAAAAAATGATGTTCCCTTACTGATTTTCCTTTCCTTGCCCCGCACTGGTAATCACTCATATTCTCCAGCTTTTCTGTCTCCTTCATTTCTATTATTTTCTCCATCATTTTCATCAGGTGTGAGTTCAGTATCAGTCCTCTATAATTGTTTAAATCTTTCTTGTTACCTTTTCCCTTACATATATTTTTTATGTATGCCTTGTGCCATTCATTTGGTATTATTTCTCTATCATATATTTTCATCATCATTCTTATTATTGAATCCTTCATACTTTTCCCACATCTTTTAATCATTTCATTGCTAATTTTATCTGGGCCAGTTGCTTTACCAGTCTTTAACTTTGTTATTACCATTTTCACCTCTTCCTCACTTAATTTTTCCTCTTCCTTGTTTTCATACATCCAACATTCTCTGATCATACTCTCTAAGCAGTCTGTGTATTCCTCATATCCTTTTGTTACGTCATTTGTTTTGTATATCTCTTTATAGTATTCTGTAACTCTTTCTTTTATCTTTTCTGGGTTTCTTATATCACTTCCATCTTTATCTCTTACTACATACTGCCACTGGGGTTTCTTGTTAAGCCTTCTCCTTAACTTCCACAGCGTATCACTATTATTTCTTTTATCATTAAGCTGATTACTACTTTCTTCTATTCATCTTTCCTCTTTTTCATTTATATATTTTGCTATATTTTGCTCAATCTCTTTTCTTTCTGTTATAAAGTTTGCTTTTCTGGTTTTATCATTCTCTTTTCTTATTTGTTTCCTTATCTTCCTTTTTCTTTCCATTAATATCTTCACCCTTTTATCTATTCCTGGTTTAACCCTTTTTGACATTCTTATTTTCCCAAATGCTTTATCCAGTATATTATACACTACTTCCTTCCACTTATTCCACTCAATTTCAATACTTTGTTCTTGGTAGTTTACTTTTTTCCACATCCTCTCAAAAATTTCATTTTTCTCTGTCATTTCTTTAAACTTTTCCCCTCCTCCTTCTTTTTTAAAGTACCACTGTTTTACATAGTCATTCCTTACTTCTTTCATTTTATCATCCATTGCTATTAATATTGTATTATGATCTGTTTCTTTAACTTCTTTGTTTTTTAATTTCGTTAGCTTATACATTCCTTCCTCATCTATATTCATATCTATTATGTCCTCGTATACACTCCTATTCGTTATCACATAATCTAATATAGATTTTTCCTCATTATTTCTTGTTTACTCTTGTCCATTTACCTTTACATTTTTGTTCCATTTACAATTACACCTTTAACATTTTCTACCATTTGAATCAGTGCTTTGCCTGCTTCATTTTTCCCTACATTATTTCCAACTATACCATCTTCCTGATTTCCTATTTTTGCGTTTAAGTCTCCAATTATTATATAATCTTCACCCACTTTTTCTATGTTTCTAATGTGTTCTTTGAGATACTGAAACTGTTCCCTAATTTTATTGTTTGTCACTCTTCCTTCTGTTTTTCCATATACACTAATTACATTTAGTGCTCTTTTTCTGGTTTCTATTCTTACTGTCATTTCTTCTATATCTTCTGTTTCCTCACTGATTTTTACTGTGTTTAACTGTGAATTTATTTTGACCATAATTTCTATTCCTCCACCCACCTTATTTTCTCTGTTATTATTATATGCTTTATATCCTTCTAACTTCACCACTTCTCCTCTTCTCAAGAACGTTTCATTAAGTACTATAATTTCTGGGTCTATTTTGTTTGTCACTTCTCTTAAACTTACTTGCTTTTCTTTAATTCCTCTACAATTTGCATACAAAATTTTAATATTATTTTTACCATAATTTTGATACTCTATACTGCTATGTTTTCTATTTTCATTTGTTTTATGAGTAACTTTGTTCTTTATTTTGTCTTCTTTTTCCCTGTCATTTATATTCTCATTTTCCCTCACATTCTTTCTTCCTGCAAGTTTTTCATTTCCTTCCATGTATCTTCCACTCTCAATATCAATTTTTCTAATACTATTTTTCTGCTTTCCCAAAAATTTTCTTCCTTCAATATTTGTCTTATGTTCCTCATTTTTTTCACTATTTTCATTTACTTTTTTGTCTTTTGTTTCCTCATGCACATAGTTGCAGTATTTACCCTTTTTACAATACCCTCTTTCAAAGAATCTACACCTTTCATTTCTTATATGATAAAACCTACATCCATTCCCTTTCATACATTTTCCTTTCTTATAGTACTTGCATTCAATGTTCCTTCTTTCTATGACTGTCTCATTTATTCTCACTATATGTTTGTACCTACACTCTTTTTCCAAACTTACAGTTTCCTCTAGTAAAATACCAACATTCCTTTATTTCCTTGCCCTCTTCCAGATTTTCCTGTCTTTTTTGTTGTTTAACTTTTTCTGTACTTTCTTCCTGTTGTTCTTTTTCTCCTGCCATTTCTTTTTTACCATTTTCTTTTCTCTCAGTAGCTTCATAATTTTCTTGTTCCTTATGCTTCTCTCTATCAGTTACTGTTACTTCAATATCTATTACATTATCCTCACTGGTTTTCACTACTTGGCTGTTTTTCCCTTCTATTTCATATATTTCACTTTGTTTTTTATTTTCATTTTCTATTTCTATCTCTTTTTGTTTGCTTTCTCCAATTTTTTCTATATTTTGTCTGTATTCTGCCCTTTTTCTTTTCCTGGTTTCTTCTTCCATCTTGTCATACTGTTCTTTAAGTTTTTGTCGACTCTCAATATCTAATCTTCTTTTCAATGCAGTGTTTTCTTCCTTTACTACAATTAGGATTTCTCTTAGTTTTTCCTCATTTATTTTTGCTTCTTCTTTTTCAATACTTTCATACATGACCCTTTCTTCCAAATTTTTAATTATTTTCCTCAGATTTTTACATTCTTTTTCTTTTTCACCATAAGAATTTTTCTTTCTATTTTCTTCATATTCTTTTTCTACTTTCTTTTGCATTTCCTCTGCTTTTTCTTTCTCTTTAAACAATATTTCCTTCTCCTTTTCACTTTGTTCATATCTTTCCTTTGATTTCTCCAAATTTTCTTCCATTTTCTTATATCTTTCTGCCATAATTTTCCAATTCCCTATGAGCAAGTTTTAATCCCTTCTTTTCCTTGCCTGCTCCATTTTCTTTCTCACCTTTAAGACACTGATTGCATTTATAACTTATATTTACACACTCTCCATTGTCCTTTCTAACTGCCTCATATAATTCACTTGTCATTTTGTGTTCAGTGCAATGTCTTCTTGTCCCCATCTGTACAGTATGTGAATCCATTCTTCACATCCATCACACCACATTGCTTTGTCTTGTTTCCCCACGTATTTTCTGCACCTAGCACACTTTCTTTTTGTATCTGGAGACTTTTGTGTAGATGTAATGATTTCCAAACTGTTAAAAGTAATGTTTACTGAGTCATTCTTGTCGTCTGTCACCTGTTCATTTTTTCGTCCTCGCTTCCCAATTTTCCGTTCTTGTTTTTCAACATTTTTCCGTGCTTCTGTGCCTTTCATTCTAGGCTTCCGTTTTTTCCCATTTTCTTGTTGTTTATCCTTCTCCTCCTCACTGTCGTCGTTGCTGCCTGGGGCCTCTGCTGCACCACGATTATTCTTATTGTTTGATCCTTCTGTGGCCCTTCCTTCTCCATTCTCCATGTTGTTGCTCAGATATTCTCTGCCAGAATAGTCCTCGGAAGAATCTTGTCCTTCCATCTTCTTGTGGGGTATCTGACTGGTCGCTTGAATCCAAACACTCGTCTTCTTGGTCACTTGAATCCAAACACTCGTCTTCTTGGTCACTTGTATGTGGCCAACATGTTTGACCTTGTAAAACCCCCTTAAGCTTAAAACTTGCAATTGCAAAATGACAGGCCATCAATCGACCCGGTTTTTCTGGAGATAAATGCAGGAGCAGGTCCTCACACCCACCACCTGCCCTATAATCAACTCTGAATGTTGTGGTATCATTTTTATTTATTGTCATTTTGCTGGTGTTTTGCTTGAAAGCCAGAGGACAACTGTTAAACTGAGAAGCGCAGGTAATTTCAGTCTCTTTACTGACGGTTTATGAATCTTTAGTAATGACCTGTGGAGTTAAATTTATGGTGTCTTAGTACCAGTATGTGTGTTGATGGTTATTGTGTTATAGTAATGAGTTATATGCAGATATTTATGGTTTACTTCTGCTGTGTGCCGTAAGTTGTGGTTCAGTATTTAAGGGAACTTTTTATACATAATGGTGATCATATTGAAGGCAGATCATAAGGCCAGTAATGATGTGGAGAGTTGAATAAGTTTGGAAGGGATTAAGAGTGCCAGATGTGGTGTAATGGCAGGAGTTAAGGAAGATCCAGATGTGAAGGCAGGATGTGGGGTGAATGTAGAAATAAGAGGAGCGGTTAAGGATGAAGCAGAGGAGAAATTGCAGCATGGAGTGAGTGAGGATATAACGCAAGTGGTTAAAGAAGCAGAGATGAAGTTGGAGTGTGAAGTTGGTGAAGAAACTTTATTCATTGAGGAGGGAATTTTCCAGGACCCTGTCACCCAACGTGCTCCAGATGAAGAGCTCAGATGCCTAGAGTGTGATAAGCTATTTACATGTAAGAGCTCTCTCACCCAACACTCAGTAGTTCATTCCACAGTGAAGAGGTTTAAATGTGAGCAGTGTGGTAAGGTGTTTGGGTACAAAAGTCACATCTTTCTTCATTCTGGAGTCAAGAATTTTAAGTGTGAGGAATGTGGTAAATGGTTTAGTCTGAAAAGCCATCTCATTCGACACCTGGTAATTCATTCAGGGGTGAAGGACTTCAAGTGTGATGAATGTGGTAAGTTGTTTGGTGATAAAAGTCATTTAAATGCGCACTTAAGAATTCATTCATGTTTAAAGAAGTTTGAATGTGATGAGTGTGGTAAGCTGTTCCGTCAGAAAAATAATCTAACCGAACACTTATTAATTCATTCGGGAATGAAAAACTTCAAGTGTGAGGAATGTGATAAGGTCTTCAGAAGGAAATCTGATCTGATCCGACACCTGGATATTCATTCTGGCGTGAAGAAGTTTGTGTGTGAAGAATGTGGCAAGCTATTTGCTCAGAAAGGTCAGCTCACCCGGCACCTAGTAGTTCATTCAGGAGTGAAGAAATTCAGGTGTGATGAATGTGGTAAACTATTCACTGAGAAAAGCAGCGTCATCCAGCACATGTCGTTACATACAGGAGTGAAGTTCAGATGTGATGACTGTGGTAAATCCTTTGTGAGGAGAAGTGATCTCACTCGACACTTGTTGGTTCATTCAGGAGTGAAGAACTTCAAATGTGACGAGTGTGGTAAACGCTTTGGGGATAAAAGTAATCTCACTCAACACATAATCATTCATTCAGGAGTGAAAAATTTCAAGTGTGATGAATGTGGAAAGCTGTTTAGAAAGAAATGTGATCTGAATCGGCGCTTGGATGTTCATGCAGGTGTGAAGAAGTTCAAGTGTAATGAATGTGGTAAATTGTTTAGAACAAAGAAGGATTTAGCCAAGCATAGTGCCATCCACTGAAAAATCAAGAAGCATTGATGTTTTACGTACTATAGTTTGTTGGTTTCCTTAAATTATCTAAAAAGTGGGTAGAATTAGGTGAGGTCTTCATTTTGGCTAATGCCATACACTTTCAGTATACAAAAGCTTCCCCAGGCTCAGTGAATCGGAGGCAATTCACTTTTTTTTTTTTTTTTTTTTTTTTTTTTTTTCCGACTCTGGGCAAAGGCTCAGGGCCTATTTCTTGGGGTCAGTTGCCTATCCCAAGGCCCAGTAGTCCTCCTACACCTCCACATGTCACCACTTCGGCGCTAACACCCACCGTCCATATTGAATACATGCTAGGGCTGTCTCATACAGGACTGGTGTATTGGTATTAGCGGGGGTACTTTTACGACATGTCGGCGGGTCATCTGGTAGATCAGGAAAGTCTGCTTTTTTTTTTTTTTTTAGGAAATTCAAATCCTTAAACTGTTCCCTACCCCAACCGAGATTCGATCCTGGGTCCATTAGGACTGCAAGCCGCCTCTCTACCTCCATCTGTCAGATAGCTAGAGTTTAGTTAAACTTCAGAGAGCCATCTTCAAGGTCAGAAGCTAAAGAATTTTAATTACCGGTATTTGAAACACGTGCACTTGCAAATGCAGTATCTGCATATGTAACTGTCTCTGTCTATCTATCTATTGCCAGAAGCCTTAATCCCATAAGGAGTGGCCACAAACGATTTGCCTCAATGTTACCCTGTCCCTCACCATTTCACTGCCCTGCTCCCAGCTCACACCCTCCTCTCTCATATACCTCTCCACTCCATCCCTCCATCTCATCCTTGGCCTCCCCCTTCCTCTCGCCCCCTCCACCTCATTCACATACACTCTCCTCGTCAATCTCTCACTCTTCCTGCAACTTTATCGCTTCATGTTAGGTCAACTGTAAGATTGGATCCTGGCTTCAGAGGAGGGGTTGTTGCAACGCCAGGCTCATCTGGAGGGAAACTCAGTGGACTGCAGGAACCCAGCTCTCTCTCCTCACCCATCTCTCCTCTTCTCAGTCATGCACTGTCACTGTATCTTTCATATTGTTTATAAAGGCTCCAACATGCTGGCATGCATCGGCCGTGGTCAACCACATTTTATCATTAATTTTGAAAATTATTGTCTATTGGTAGAGCACTAAAGGTAATTGAATCAAAGATATACAGTATGCCTCTGAAGCACTCACCATGCATGACTAGTCATAAATACAGCAGTTACCACTATGGTCAAATCAGTATGCCAATGAAGAGACTATACTTTTCACATTTATTTAACATTTAAATATTTAGCATTAATATCAGTGCTCCAGATCCTCTCCCTGCCTCCCACTTTCTTTTCATCCCTTTACCTTCCACCTGTCTCCATCACTTGTTCCTCCTCACATTATTTCTCACCCTCATCACATTACCGCTCACCCTCCCTCAGCCTCTCTTCACCCCATGTGCACCACCACCTTCTCAGTTTCATTCTGTTCCCCATGCTTCATATTGCCTCTTCCTTGTGAGTAATCATTCATAGCATGAGTAGTTGTCAGTAACAGGAATTAAAGTCATCACTGTTGTGGTATTATGAGCATACTGGATTGAGATTGAGATGGTCCAGGCATGTGGAGAAGATAGAGGATGACAGTTGGGTGCGGAAAGTTAGAAGAATGAACATCGGGGTTAGGGCTGCAGGAGGCAAACTGAAAAAGACCTTGGACACGGTCACAGAGTGTGACCTCAGAGATTAGGGAATGAATAGGTAGGTTGTCAGAGATCGAACAACATGGAACGTTGCCATTAGTTAACCAAGACCAACGCATGCACGCGTGTTGGAGCCTTTATAAACGATACAAAATTATGCAAATGCTCAAAACATTTAATTGCCAACACCAGTGCTGCTTCAGATCGAGCAGCATGGAGAGTTGCCATTACATGACCAAGGCTGACACATGCAAGCACGTTGGAGCCTTTATAAATGAACATTAACCATTGCACAAAAATAACCACTTTACATTTTCAGTAACGTTTCCACTTCTATGATCAGGGTTCTAAGCCCTCATCCTCCCCACCCTGATTCTTTCATTCCTCTTCTCCCCTCCCCCCTTTGGTGTATCCCTCACTCCTGTCTACACCAATATTCCTTATGCAAAATATTCCTCACATTGAAACTTTTTCCTTTCCCTTACCTACAGTTGCTTTTGATGTACAGTCTCGGCCAGGTGTAAGTATCCAGCCTCTCCCAGCTAAATCAGGCATGTGGCAGCGTCGCATCCATGGATTCGAAAGGTGAAGCAGGGAGAGACATATCAACCTGAGTCGAATCAGTTACTTGAGCTATAGCTAGCGAGACGATAATGGAAGGTGGTGTTTTTCATTGTTACATTATTGTTCCAAAATACTGGTATAATTTCATTGTCAGCTTTACAATATTTAAAAGCACCATATTTATGTGCTTTACACGTCATGCCATCTTTGTAGCAGATGGAATCATGTAAAATGCATCGTGTTCAGGCGCCTCATTTACTATATTTTGTTTAAGTTCCCATATTGTAGAGCCTCGACGAATGTCGGTCAAAGCGATAACACTGATTGGTAATGGTTCCTTTAATGAACTCCTGTCGCGTTATCAGTTAATTCCCTTCATACAAACACCTGTGTGTGTGCTCTCTCTCTCTCTCTCTCTCTCTCTCTCTCTCTCTCTCTCTCTCTCAACCGCACCTCCACTCAGTTTATCTCGTCCACCACCACCCACCCATCCCAGCATCATACTGATTTTCCATGTATCAGTTCACGGGAATGTGAACTTCTCTCCACACTTGCCAATAAAACATATGTTTTTAAAAGTATGTCATAACGTTGCCATATCATACAGTGATAGAAAAAAAAATCCATTTCATACTAGAGCCCACAACGTTTTACTCACCGTATATGAGGCCTCATTTGCTTACGGAATAAAGAGAAACTCCGAAAGGAAGCAACATGATTTGTTATTAGCAAGTGAGTGATGCATATATATATTATTTATTACAATTATCTTCCCTTCACCTTCAACTCCTACAAACACTGGAGCCCTAACAGTAAACCGGAACTCAGTAATGGGTCCACCCTCCACCGCTGGCAATGACTTCGCGCACTCTGTCTGGAACGGACGCCACGATTTTGTATATCACATCGTGGTTGTTCCGATATGCTTCCCATTCTGCATTCGTGTGACACAGCAGCTGGTTTGACCTCCGTGTTGTGGAACCCACGAATTAGATCACAACCCTTACTTGGCCATTCAAGGAGGTCTACATCGCGTTGATCCTCAAACCACCGTTTAACAATTCGCGCGGTGTGGACTGGGCAGTTATCCTGTTGAAGCAACATACCATATTAGTTTTCTTCTTTGTAGCAGTTATCAATAGTGACATATAGAATTGATATATATTAAGATGCAATGTTAGTTAGAAACAGTGATTAATGGATAATGAAGATGTAAAAGTAGAATGAAACGACGTCTCAGACATTACTATTATTATTGATATTTACGTATGAACGCATGATAATGGAGTTGCAGCTGCTTACATTTATGTATGGTAGTTGCATGTTCCGGATTATAGATACTGATTTATATATTAGAGCAAAAAACCACCAAATGAAACAGGACATAAGAGGGCATTCTAAATAAGAGGAAAAAAAAAAATTGATATTTTCCATTACAATTGAATATGGATAAAGTAATTATTAACACATGCACTCATTTTACAAAGTTATTGCATACTTTATCGCCTCAGTCCGCAGAAAAGAGTACGAATAAAAGTAATTATAAAGTAACAGGAATAAAACACGTCACCAAAGTGTCGCATACTCTTAACGCAGTTTATGGACACCCAACCCTGTGTCCCATATTCAGAAAAGGTGCTTCATACACACAGTGTCCTATAAGATAACGTAACGTAAACACAAAATTCATTCACCTACCTGCATGAAGATAATCCGCTCAGGATAGGGGAGAGCCATTGCCCGAACAGATGGCAACATCACCTCTTCCAAAATCTCGAGATACTGGTCAGCAGTAAATCGCCCATGAATTTCTGTCAGCTCGCCTAGGCCGTAGAGATGTAGCCAGCCCCACACATTGCAGGTCACATGGCCACTCCGTTGTGATTCGAAAATATTTTGGCGGGAATACCTAGAATATAGTGAATTGTTATACACTGATATTCATTATAAATGGTTAATGTCAATGAAAGGAAAACCCCCTTACTCCTAAAAAGTATTTGTAGGGCGAGTAGGTGACAGATGTGGGACGTAAGCAGAAAGGGAACAGAGTGGAAAAAAATCAGTTACAGAATACGAGATAATGGTTTGATTAACATAACTATGAGAACATTAAGACATGCAAAACATTTATAGGCCTACCTGGTGTTGTTCAACCGCCAACATCGTAAACGTCCGTGGGTGTTGCTGGCAAAGGTTTTCTCGTCAGAGAAGACGACTCTACCCCAGTATGAAAGATCCTCTTGCACATAGGTCTCAGCAAATCGTAGCCGACCCTCTCGGTGCCTCTCCTCTAACTTCTCCTTCACAGCTGGGGACCGATGATGATACCCGCGTTCGTGTAGCCTGCGTCTGACAGTTCTAGTCGACACATCAAACTGCAGCCGATCACGTATTAATACAGCGTTTGTGATGGGATTACGCCTTGCCTCTTCCACTATTTGTCTGTCTTGTTCCTCTGTTGTTTTTCGTGGTCCTCCTCTTTTCGGATGTTCAAGTAGGCTGCCACTTTCTTCCCATCTGTTCAACCACATCCTCACTGTTTTTCGTGTTGTTCCAAGCTCGTGAGCTATGGTAGAAATAGACATGCCTGCGTCTCGCATACCGACTATACGGCCCCGACGTGCTACTCTCTCATGGGATGTGTTCATGACGAAGAGGGGAACAGTCTGATCCACAACGTGCATCATAGTCACCTCATCAGTTCGTGTGAGGCGAGTAGGCTAGTAGCGCAGTTGGTAGCACTTCCGACTGGCGACCTGGTGGTGATGCGTTCGAATCCCGGTACCGCTGTGTTGTCTCGAGATGTGGGTAGTGCCCATCCGTATTAACCCTAGTAGGGCTACAATATGGCCTCTGATGCCAACCTCGGTGGAATTCATTTCCATGTCATCTGTTCGTGTTGGAATGATGGACACACACACACACACACACACACACACACACACACACACACACACACACACACACAGGTGTTTGTATGAAGGGAATTAACTGATAACGCGACAGGAGTTCATTAAAGGAACCATTACCAATCAGTGTTATCGCTTTGACCGACATTCGTCGAGGCTCTACAATATGGGAACTTACAGACAAAATATAGTAAATGAGGCGCCTGAACACGATGCATTTTACATGATTCCATCTGCTACAAAGATGGCATGACGTGTAAAGCACATAAATATGGTGCTTTTAAATATTGTAAAGCTGACAATGAAATTATACCAGTATTTTGGAACAATAATGTAACAATGAAAAACACCACCTTCCATTATCGTCTCGCTAGCTATAGCTCAAGTAACTGATTCGACTCAGGTTGATATGTCTCTCCCTGCTTCACCTTTCGAATCCATGGATGCGACGCTGCCACATGCCTGATTTAACTGGGAGAGGCTGGATACTTACACCTGGCCGAGACTGTACTTCTCCCTACACTTTTTCTCCTCCATTACTTCCCTGTATATTGAACATGACACGTTCAAAGCAGAATAGTTCCAAGGCATTGGTTTGTGAGAAATCATTACAGTACTTTATTAATGTTAATGTTTTTAACAAAGGTGTTGGTGTGACATGGTCTGTAATAATGTTAAGAACCATGACCAGTTTTGTCCTGTAACCTTTTCTTCAGTACTACACACATTCTGTAAAGTTTCACATAAGAGTTCCTGGCAAACTCAATAAAAAAGATCATCCTTTGCATCCGAGTCTGTAATCAAGAATATTCCTGCCCTGATTTCATACAGTTGTTCTTTACTTCATTCTTTCCTCATCCTTCTGCCTACGGTTGACTTTACACTCCCTCTTTTGCCTCTTTCCTTCATTCTTTCCTCTTCCTTCTGCCTGTGGGTAACTCTACTCTGAGTGACAAACCAAATGGTTTCCTGTACACCAGGAAACCATTTACTATGCTGGGTGGTAACCATATAACCAAATTATGGTGCCTGGTAGTTTAGTGGGTAAGTACGGTGTTCCAGTCGGATTGAGCCGGTGCAGGTTTAGAGCCAAGAGGTGGTTGGGGTTTATTGCTCATATTATGCCACTCAGGGATGAGTGAGGCTGGTCACTCTCATCTTAAATGTCAGGACCAACTTGCCTAGCCCTGAGCTCCCACGTTCCTCATGGGGCGACATAGGATTGGATGATGATGACGATGATGATACATACTGTATATACCCCTTTTTAATGTGACAGCGTCCAGACTGACTCTGTCGGATACATTTATGTGAAGCTACAGGATGGTGTGAATGTATTTGGCATATCAAGTAGAGCCAGGATTCTGGGGGCTCGAATGGTGAGCGAATGGAAGCGTGGCCCATTGGATTGGGCAAATTTGGCTGTCTGGACATTGCTACTCCTCACCCTGCCCCAGGGTGAGAAAGGAGGTCCAGATGATGATGATGATTCTCTCTCTCTCTCTCTCTCTCTCTCTTACTTGATCAGGATTATATTTTTACCGTAACTTGACTTCTATTTTTGTCTTTTTGCAACTTGTATCACATAACTCAGAGGCAGAAGACAGTGCTATGGCTCTATATCTTTTCCATAGCAGTTTTTCACAATGGGCATCATATTGTAATGCTAATCTCATATTACAACCCAGTATTCGAGATGTGGAGATGGTAATTTTAAGGCAAGTTAGAGTAAGAAAATTGGAATCTGTCTTTTATTCCAGATGATGCCACAACTTTGATTCAGCTGTGTCATAGGTCCCTAAGTGTTAATACTGATTCCATTACCTCGTATAGTCAGTATTGTATGTAGTAAAACCTCAACTAAACCTACCAAGATAGACCAGACATCAGATTTAATGTACAGTACGAAGCCACCGGACTTCTGTTGGCTATAACGAACAATATCCGCTAAATGGGGTGCATTGGGTCGCAATACATGTGTGTCATGAAAATTGCAATGACAAGGATGAGATAAACTGCAAAAAGGCAAAATTATGGGCCAAGTTAGTGTAAAATGGGTATAGTTTTCATTTTATTTCTAGAATGTGGTATTGTACTCATTTATTTTTAATCTGTCTATCTATTGCCAGACACCTCAATCCTGTAAGGGGTGGCCACAAACAAATCGCCTCCATGTCGCCCTGTCCTCCGCCATTTCATTGCCCTGCTCCCAGCTCACACCCCCCTCCCTCATATACCTCTCAACTCCATCCCTCCATCTCATCCTTGGCCTCCCCCTCCCTCTCCCCCCCCTTCACCTCACTCATTTTTAAACATGCATAATATCCCACCTCCGTGGACCATCAGATATAACAGATTTTCGGCTCTATCGGATCAGGCTTCTCCCTAATTAGTCCATTATAGTGAGGTTTTATGTGACTCTGTCTTCTGTTTCAGCTACACTAGACTGTTTTATTCATCTGAGGGTGACTGAAAGAACCCTGTTAGACTCATTGATTATCCTTGTATCTGGTCCATAATACTGTATTATTTTTTACCACCTTCAAATAAAGGCTGCAGGTAGGAAAGTTAGACCACAGTAATGCCAAACATTGAGGAAGTTTATTTGTTGTTAAAATGTTACGGTAGTACAGGCAGTATATTCTACATACATATTCTCATGACTTAAACAGTGACTTAAACAAAATGCTGTATATGTGTTTATGGACTAATATTTTATAGTTGCTCAGATCATTTAGTTTTGTCAACCTTGGTCACCTAATGGCAGCCCTCCACGCTACTCGATCTCTGGCAGCCTCTCTATTCAGTTCCGAATCTTTAAGGTCACACTCTATGACCCCATCCCAGGTCCCAGGTCTTTTTCATTGAACAGGTTTAACAATTATACACATAGGCTCAGTGAAAACTGATGTGCATTTGTTTCTGCAGATATTTATGTGTTAGAGTGGTAACCAAGGTCCTGCTGTTTATGTCCTGTGATGTGGTATAATATATGCTATTCTTATGGCATCTTGGAAACATGTACGATATCTTTTTGTTAATACTCGTACAGTAAATCTGCATTTTAAGTTATATATATATATATATATATATATATATATATATATATATATATATATATATATATATATATATATATATATATATATATATATATATATATATATATATATATATATATATTTCACGGAAACACTGCATTGTGTGGTGAAGAAGCTTGTGCATTGAAGTAGTCAGTGGAGCTTTACTACTATAGTCAGGTGCAACCATACTAGGCAGGTTCACTGTTGGGGATCAGATAAAAAGTTTTCCACATGCTGTAATTACCTAAGCCTGAGTCAGCTTTGCAAGGTACAGGCTTACACTTCCCTTTCTAAACCACTGTGACTTATTCTTGCAATCCATGACCCCCAGTATTGTACCCTACATCAACAGGGTAAGTGACTGTGGTGGGAGTCACACCTGCTCTGAAGCAAGGAGTGCTGAGAACAGATTTCCTCTAGTGAACATCTTAGAGTATCATTGATTGTGTGTTAGTGCTAGCATGTGCAGTGATCTCTAGAATATAAGGTACTAAGAGAGAGTGTTTGAAAGGAGCATTAGTATATAAATGTGTATGTAGTATGTTAGAGTGTGACTAGAATGATTTCTAGGACATAAAGTGCCTAGCGAGAGTATCTGAGAGGTGAACAGATTGTATGAGAATATATAGTTATCTCTCGCATGTAATATTGGAGATTAAATGTAAGTACTGCTCCAGTGATATAAAATTCCTCACGTCATGCCAGAAAGATAAGGAATGCCAGCAGTAAGTCCAGGCATCTCGGAATGAACGGATCTTGAATATGGTTCTCTTTTGTGTTGTTTTTGTTTTTGTTTCTTGGAAGGAACGGTTTGCAAGCTCCTGGCCTTTGGTTCCTTCTTCCTTGCATCAAAAAAAAAAAAAAAAAAATCATGGAAGGTGCTGATACAACTTTCAGATAGAAATATCATCCTTAATCAGCATCACGGTCTTCTCTTTGCTACTCAGTGCAGTGCTCAAAACTCAGTATTTGATAGCGTTGGGAGCTGATGCAAAAATATGCCAGGTAGATACACAGAGAGTCCACAAAAACACCCACAGCAACAGTCACAGCGGTGAATACAAGGCTGACATTGCGTTCAGCCTTTGTCAGGGACTGTTTAGGATTCTGTTGGAAAAAATCAGAGTTTTGTAGGGACAAGTTAGAACTGTGTAGATCAGAGTTGGTATTAGTTTTAGTTGGTGATGGAACCTGTGTATGCTTCCATGCCTGCCTGGGTAACCTGTGGCTGCCTGAACGTGTACCTTTCTTACTTTTTCTGTTCCTGGTGCAGACTTGAAGCAGATAAAGAACGGCATGGTGGGCAAAAATGAGGAAGAGTCTGACTATTAGGAAACTAAAGAGTATATCGATGAACTTGGGTGAGGCGGAGGATGGTGTGACTTGGGAGAACAGGGTACTAAGGACGATGAGGCAGGAGAGGGTCACCATTACACGATCACTGTAGAAATAGAGATGAAGTCATCATGTTACCTTAAATAAGGGTATAAACCTTGCCAATAGAGGCCAAGTTATTGTACAGTAATCTGTGTTATGTGTTGTCTTTATTGACATTTGAGTGCTTGAAAAAGGAGACTTTGTGCGGTGACACGAATATACCTGGACAGCTCTTTGTTTGGCTATGGAGATGCTCCTCAGAACCTCAACTCCTTGTCTGTCCCCTGAAGGGAGGATGGCAGATTGCAGGATGGAGGCGGCTTCACCCTGCAGTCTACCAGGTTTATACTGAGATGTCTCTGAGGTTACAACAACTGCTGTCACACTGACATTCTCTTTGGCTATTAACCTTACAGATAAAGAAAAAATATTAGTTAAATCTTTATTGCAGTCTACAGGCAGATTTACTGGTTTTTTCCAGCTTACATTGTCAGTTGTGTGAAGTAAGTTGTGATACATTTGAACAGCCTTGGTTTGTAATGAGAACTGCCTGTATTGAGGTGGCAGTAGCAAGAGGAGAATGTAACATTTACACATAATGAAAGGATTAGTGGAGATCATTTCTAACCTCATTAAGTGCTTGGACGGCAGGGGTTTTCTTTTTGGTAATATCTGGTGTAAGTGGAATATAAGCTGCAAGTAAGGCCCTGGCCTGTGTGCATCATTTACGATGAAAACATACAGCTATCTTACTGAAGGGTTTCCATGCAAAACAAAATTACACACCAACTTGCCTGAAATTGGTGAAGGCAAAGAAGTGGGTAAAATAGCCAAGCATAGAAAGCACGGCACAGGGACAGAAGACGGTGAAGAGGTAGGCTCCATAACGCCTCTCCAGTAGTAGCTGCAAGAAGATGACCTTTTGAACTTGAGGATTTATTTATTTAGCCTTCATCAATCCCATCAGTGCAAGAGATCTCTCGGTGTTGAATGCCATTGTCCAGAAGCAGCAAAAACAGAATAATGTGTACATCATTGTACTGAATATAAGATGCTGCATCTGGATGTGGTCCATATGGAGTTTAGCTCCATGGAATAGTTACAGCATTCGGGTACAGAAACGATTGCATAGGAGCAGTGTGGTGAATACAGAGGATTTGAATTTTCCTCCAACTTGTTCTAAATCGACAGCAGAGAAACTTTGACGATCTATCTATCTATCTATCTATTGTCAGACACATTAATCCCATATGGGGTAGCCACAAACAAATCGCCTCCACGTCACCCTGTCCCCAGCCATTTCACTGCCCTGCTCCCGGCTCACACACCCCTCTCTCATATACCTCTCCACTCCATCCCTCCATCTCATCCTTGTTCTCCCCCTCCCTCTCTCCCCCTCCACCTCACTCACATACAGTACGCTCTTCTTGTCAGTCTTTCACTCCACTTTGACGATGTGAAACTTTAATGTAAACCTGTGGAAAAAGGCTAACTGTTTCTGTGGTCTGACCAGCTCCTCTTATATGACTTTTGACTCCCCCTCCTATCTCACCACCAAATAAGTAATGACACTGTAGGACATTTAGTAGATAGTAGTACACAGGATTACATTTTTTGGTATGCATAAGAGTACAAGTGCACTACAAAAACAGTATGTGCCTTACCTGAGCAGGTGAGAACGTTGGGTCGAGGATGATGAGAGTGGGTGCTTGAGAGAGGCTTATTGATTCCCACTTGACTCAAAGGAAGCCTTCAAAGTCAGCGCAAGACTAAAGACTTATCTAAGATTTCTATGAGATCTTCATCCAAGTCACTGGAGACCTCCTCTTGCTCTTTCTGTCCAACAGGCTGGGGTCTAGCTGGAAAATGCTGAGTGACAGGGCTTGTTGTCTCCAATGTACTGAACCATTGTAGTGGTCCTGGTAAAATGCACCCACCTGGTCCAAAAGAGCCTTCTCCTCCACTTGTTCAGAAGGATCCCCACTTGTGCAGTTCTTGGCTCTGTTGATAGCTTCAGAACTTAGGTGATTAGCTCTTCAACTCTGACTACTGATCCTCTTCAGCTCTGACTGCTGCTGCTGCAGTCACAGCATTATCAGCTTTATTCCATTCCAAGCTCTGTCACTTCTCGTTAATCGTTTGCCTGTTCCACCTCCTCCTCGACAATTATCTGCTGAAGTGTAGTCCCCCATAACTTCATGTAGCTTGTCCTCGATAATCTTGACAAAACCTGGAGCTGGGAACCTCCTGGCATGGTAGAGAACTGCAGCAAAGCATTGCTGCACCAGTTGCCTGCTCTTGTCACTGTCTTCAGTTAACTAAGGTCAGAGGTGACACCATCCAAACTGACTGTTCACACTGAAACTTTCTTCCACGATTCCACTGCAGGTTTCACTGCCATAGGGTTGAAGTTGTAGCAGAGGAGGCAGTGGACAGGGAGGTAGGCCATGTATGAGGAGAGGAATGGGAAGGTAAGGAGGCAGAGGGGGAGGGAGTACTGACAAGTGAAGAAGTGGGGGAAAATGAGGAAGTAGGAGTAGCAGGGGTATGAAAAGAAGTTACTTTCACTGATGACACCTTGCATCCTCCTCCATGTTTGTATCAACTGTCATGAGTGTGTAAGTCTTACTGAAGTACATGATGCTGAATGACTGAATAATCTCTTGATCAAGAGGCTGCAGGATGCTGGATGTATTAGGCCAAAAGGACATCACTTGCACTGCAGGTTGGCAATCTGTGTGTGTGTGTGGGGGGGGGGGGGAATCGTGCACGGCCTGATGCACTGTCTAGCGGCAAAGTCACTTTGAGCAGCAGTTTCTTCTTCTGGCATAAGGCTTCTCTGTCCTCTACAAAACATCTGTTAAGCCACTTGACGACCATGATGCTGCTAACCCACTTCTTCGTGTTATACAGCTGGTGGACTCCAAAACTCATCATGTCGGTGTTTTGAGAGGCTTGGGGACAGGCAGCATTTTGAAGCCTTCTCTAGTGTTTGTCATCAAAATCACATACATCCAGTTCCTGGGTACTCTGTTATCCCTGTCCTCCTTCTCTTGACATGAGATGAAGTTAGAGTGTAGTGTTTTCCCCTGGCAAAGCCTGGTCTCGTCAACATCCAGATACTATGTCTCAGCTTCACCCATCCTTATCCATCACATTCAGTATCTTGGTGTTACTGTCTAGTTCTGTCATAACCTGCTTATGTTGCCTTAACTAGAATGTGTTTAATATTGTAACACTGCTTAAACATGGAATACCAGCCTGAAGATGTGCTGAACTGAAATGGGTTACATACAGTCCTTTTCGTTGCAGTGTGTAGAAATCCTTGGCCATCTTGCAAAGATGGCATCTGTCTACAGGAATGCTGGCCACACTCCTCTGATGGAAGAAAATGCTAGGTACTTCTCCTCCTGATGGTGCTGTAGTTGATGTAATAGTGTAGGCTTAGTATGTGCTTCGCTTCTACCTTTGAATGACACTCCTCAAGGCCAAAACGCACAAAGTGAATGGGAGTTGGTTGTAGAAGGAAGCCTGCTGCCAGCAGGCAAGGGGAAGAGGGAGCTCAGCATGACATCACAGTCCAAACAAACAAGGCAGTTCCAACGAGCCAAATGTTACCAATCAACTTCTCACGTTTTCCATGAGCTCATAGTAATTTTTGTGCTATTTTACCTGCAATAAGTGCTAAATTTTTGCTCATAAGGAAAATTAGGATGATATGTGGTTGTCCCAGGTAACATGAAATATGAGAATTGGACATGTGGGTAATGCAGCTCCCGTGTAAAGTGGCTCTGTTGGCAGCTGGGGGGAAAGAAGAATGATGATGTTGAAGGAGAGAAGGATAGGTGGATAACAGCCATATTATCATCTTAAATACCAGGATAGTTTGTGTGTGTTTTATGAGCTGTTTTCTCCATGCCTTTGAAAGTGGCATTGACGTGACCCTTGTGATATAGTTTGCATATTAGCCTACACCTCAATAATCCTCATGTGTATTACTAATGGAAACTGTGACAATACTAGGTAGGTATAGCTGTAAGGGAATATTAAAGTGTAATTTTAAAAACTTCAAAGGATGAGATGCTGTCAGAAGTTTCACATATCAAGGCAGTTTTATCAAAGTTTACCTTTTATTATTTGATTATCATTTATTTATTCATTTGTTTTTCCATCCTCTGCTCTGTTATTTAAAAAAAAAAAAAAAAGTTAGGAGAGACCTTTCAAAAAGGTTTTTAGATACAGTATAGCTTTCATTGGACCATTCAGCACAAGGAGTTGAAGAAGAAGAATAAGCTGGGTTAAATCTGTGCTTACCAACCGCACAAGAGTCATTAACCCGTCACGTCCCGAGGTTTTCCGCACCTCCGACATCCCCCAGTCCCGAGCCTTTTTGGAATTTTTTTTTGGGGGGGCTAAAACTTCCGCTTTGGTTGAGAAACTAAAGAAAATCACCAAGAAAGGGCTTACCGTGGTCTATAAGTGGTCGGAACAGGTGAGGTCCCCCACGCCAGGTATCGTATTCTTTCATTGACGTGTCAGGCGCTCACGTTTTCTATGGTAGGGAATACTGGGACAAACAACACACAACATATCTATATTTATTGAATTTGAACTAATAAACAATAACAGTAGCAATATAATGGATTTCAGACACATATATATGAAAAATAAGCATTGTACCATCACGCGAGCATAACGAGTTAGGTCCGAGTCGTAACATGCTATATGCTAAGTTTCTTGTATCAGTCAACCTATCATTTTTTCTACTTGTATACTTCTGTTTCAATGACATTTTACCAATTACAACTGTTTGTAAGTGTTTTCAGATGTTTTCATTCATTATGATGACATGCAGCATAAGTTTAGCGCATATCAGTTTAGTAAGCGCACTCGCTATGACTCGTATTTCAACATACCCAATTGTTTTATCACTTTCCTATTATTTTTCCCTTTACATAGAACCTTTCCTCCACCACTGTAAATGTTTTCAATTATTTACATTCATTATGAGGGCATTTAGCGATATGCTAGCGCATATTCACGTAGCAACCACAATCTCAAACACTCGTGTTTCATCTTCTACTTTATTTATTCACTCCAATTACACTTTTCCACTTACATTACACACGTTTACACCCCTATACTGCACTGTACATACTTACTGGCATTATTTATTCAAGTGAGCGTCAGAATATCGCATGAAAATACCCTCGCAATGAATGTTTCGACCAACATAATACTCAAACACTTATATACTAATTCTTCACATATATTAAACACTTTCCCACTTGTTGACTTCTATTTTCATTATTACGGGCCTTATTCATTCAACTGAGCGTCAGGATATCGCATCTCTATACACACGCTATGAATATTTTGACTTAGAATATATTTCAGCACTTACAGTAATTTGAACTTATATTATACCCGTTAGCATTTCCAATAATAATAATTACATATTTACGGGCCGTATTTATTGCACTGAGCGACAGAATATCGCATCATAAAACCCTCGCTATGTATGTTTCCACTTACAGCATATTTATACACTTACATACAATTTTTGCACTTATGTTATACCCGTATGCACTTTATACTAATATTTGGAGATCAACGTGACTGATAATTTCACTGAGCGTCTGTTTGTCGCATTTACTTCAAAGTTTCAGTGTCCTATCGCATTCACACCATATCAGAATTGCAACAACGTGTGATATTCGCTGAAACATGGGTGAATACAGAGACCCACGTCACACTCCACGCACTCATAGCGGGTGTCCTTCCTCTGTGTCGTGAGTCTCACCCGGGAATTGCTACACACGTGACACCTGCGTTGGGGCCTAGGTCTGTTTGGCTGGGGAAGGATAGGAGTGGGGAAATGGTGGCCGGATATTCTCAGGGGAGTTTGGGCAATAGGGGCAGTGCGGGTGCGATGTTGGGGCCTTTCAACAGTATAGCGTGCAAACATCTCTCTTGTGAGCTCCCTCACAAACCCTTCAAACGTTTCCTGAACTCCTGTTGTCATGGCGTGAAGGTGGTGGCAATTCAGAGCAGTGATGTCTAGCAAGTGAAAGAACAGTTTCTTATACCACTTCATCGTGGTCCTGGCACACTCTACCGTCGATATCATGGAGTCTGACTGGTCCACCAGGCGCATGTTTATGTTATAGTCCATGACACACTCAGGTTTCCAAATGTGATGCCTCTTCTCACTACGGTAATCTACGGAATCAGTACGGTGCATCAAGGGGCGGTGAACCGTTGACAAGAGGCTTACTTCTCTATTGTGGTTCCACACAGTTGCAAGGATGTTGTTGGCTTTGAAGAAGACAACCTCATTCCTGGCAAGTTTCCGCCCTACCTTGGCCAATGTGACGCCGGTTCACCTTCACGGTTCCACAGACTCTCGTTTCATGTGTGTGAAGATAACGAGCGAGAAGAGGGCTAGTGTACCAGTTGTCCAGGTAGAGGACATGACCACGATGAAGGTAGTCTTCTATCATTGTCTTTACCACTGCTCCCGACAGTCCAATACTTCGATCTTCTATTATGTCTGTCTGTGCACCGGTGTACAAGACTATGTCTTGCACGTATCCAGTCCTACAGTTGCACATAACAAAGATCTTGAACCCAAAATGGTGCCTTTTGCTGGGTATATACTGTCTGAATGAAATATTGCCTCTCCACAACACGAGACTCTCGTCTATGACGAGGTCTCTATAGGGATAGAATGACGAACGAAAGGTTTGCCTCAGGTGATCAAAGACCAACCTAATTCGCCTCATTTTATCAGTGTTGTTTGCATTTGCAGGATCATGAGCATCATAGAAATGGAGGCGACTTAGAATTTGTTGAAACCGATTACGGCTCATGACTTGCCCAAATATTGGGGTAAACATAACAGGGTCCCTAGTCCAGTAAGCAGGAATTCTGTTCTTTCGTATAATACCCATCAGAAGGACCAGGGCAAAAAATAGGAACATTTCTGAAAGGGAGACAGGGTAATCATATACGATAGAAGGCCTATTCCTTGTTCCCAATCTTTCACTCTCAAGGCGCTGGGTGCTTGCAAAAAGGTTGGTTTGGTAAACAATCTGCTCCACGAATGCCTCACTAAAAAACAGGTGGAAAAAATCCAACCTGGTGGAATTACGGTGAATTCCGGGAGCAATGCAGCCAAAGCGCCCCTGTTCAGTGAAGGGGTGAGTGAGGGGAGAAAAATCACTCCCATCCTCCCAATTCCATCCCACAAATCCCTCGTCCCCATCATCCCCATCACCGCCTTTGTCTGGGTGGGGAGGAGGTCCTGGTGGGGGAGGTGGGGGAGAAGGAGTGCGGAGGGCTTCCCCACTGTCACTCCTCTTCCCTCTGCCTTTACCCTTTCCCTTTCCCTTACCCTTACGGCCTTGAGGAACATTAGGGGGCTGTGGAGATGAAGTAGGGGAATACTGGGGAGCATAAGACGTGCTGGGGAGTGGTTCCTCCCCACCTTCCCCCTCCATGACAACACCACGTGCTTTCTCTCGCACCCTAGCTCGACCACGTATTAGGGGATATTGGGGAGCATAAGACGTGCTTGGGAGTGGTTCCTCCCCACCTTCCCCCTCCATCACAACCCCAAGTGATACTGAATGCACCCGCACTCGCCCACGTGATACACTACACTGCCTCACACTACTGAGGGAGAGCAATGACTCACTCATGTCACTCTCACTTTCCCTAATCCTCCCTGCACTTTCCCTTTCACTCCCCACTCCCTCCACGGCACTTCCTAACTCCCCAAACAAAATGCTAGGCCCATACCTGCTCGTCCGACATGGTGTGCGCTCTGGGCCACGATGAGTGATTACCTCACGTCCATACCACGTGGCACCACGTCCCACGACTCCATCCTCGTCATCGTCATCGTCATCGAAATCTGGTTCCAAATCACACTGGGGATGGGCATAGGATGTTGCACGTGGTTTCTTGGCCGGCTGCCCCTCTCTAGCAGCACGATAAGTCACGTACTGCCGCTTCGAGACAGGACTTCTTCATCACTGCTGATGGTTTCTTCCTCCTCTGGCTGCACATAATCTTTATCCACAACCTCATCATCCAGTGGGGAATCACTGTCGGCTGTAAAGGCGTCCAGGGCAGCTTGAATTTCGCCCTCTGAGAGACATCTCTTAGCCATGTCTGAGCAGGACTGTTGCTACCAGGTGCGTGGACGAGCGGTGGGTTAGCGCGGGTTGCGCGGGGTCGCCGAGTGTCCCTGCCTGGTGGCAGGTAGGGGAAGGTCATGCAAGGATATGTACCGCAAATCAAGCGCGAAATTTGAAAATTGTTGAAATTATGCCCTTTGCAATTGCACGATGTACTGGTACGTCGCTGGGACTGGCAAATGCAAATCGTTGCAACGTACCCATACGTCGACGGGACGGGGTGGGTTAAAGAAATGGGATATATACAAGATGAGGTAGTCCTATGTGTCACCGACTTTCAAATGTCACTGTTTTAGTACTAATTCCCACAGCTCATACTGAATACATACTTGGGTTATCTCATTCAGTACCAGTGTGATGGAATAAGTAGTGGCCCTTTTTTGACATGGGTGGGTTTTAAGGTGACTAAACATGTAACGCTGCAGTATTGTATTCAGCAACTCAGACTGTTATTTGCTGTTCTTGCCTGAGAATGATTTTGTGTCATTTCTTTTGTCAAATCACTCTTCATATTTAAGCAAATTTAGTGTTAGCCTTTCATACTATCTTTCTAGGTGACCTGTCCTTAAAATGAATTGAAAGACATGTTATCTATTGCACCTGTCATACCCTGTGGCAGTCAGTTGTGCACAGAGAGAGAGAGAGAGAGAGAGAGAGAGAGAGAGAGATTATATTGACTCCTTTCAGCTGCATGCATGTGATTAGACAGGCAGTCCATTTTTGCGAAGTACAGTACCAGCATCCCCTGAATACAACGTGAAACCATCAAGTTTATGGTCCTGGTCCCTGTTGCAGGTTTAAGAGAATATAGAGGGAATCATACCTTAAGAGAGAGAATGGTGGGCAGGTGATCAGAATCGTTGTGTAGAGAGTGACACATATGGAGGGCCGTGAAGAGGGGTAGCAATGCCTGGTGAAACTCTATGTAGGTATCCTGAAAAATGAGCAGGGAGAAGAAAGGTTAGCATAAATTTGGATGTTAGTTGAGAATATGGCTAAATCAGGTAATGTATTTTATTTAGTGGTAGGTGGTGGTGACCATCATCCACTCACTTGATGTAGTGCTGCCTACAATACTTCTTCCTTAGCCAGTATCATTCTTTTTCTGTGCCTGCCCTCCTCTCTTCCTATTTCTCCCATCTTTCCTGTCACTTCTTATTGCTTTTCTTTCCTTTTCAGGTGGCTTTACATTGAGTGACAAGCCAAATGGTTTCCTCTGAGCCAGGAAACCATTTACAACGCTGGGTGGTAACCATATAACCAAACCATACGTGCTCCCTACGTGTCAGCAAGTGGGTTGGTGGAGGGTTAGTGCCCCTCCCTGTAAAGTAAATCATTCAGAGTCAAATGGCCACTCCTTATGGGACTATGGTGTCTGGCAATAGATAGATAGATAGATATTTTATTTACAGTATATGTACAGTGTATATATTCGTTTATTTGCAAGCCACGGCCAGAGGGATATGTAACATCACCATGTTGTATTCTGTGTAGTAGCCTGGGAGAGGGATTGGAGATGAGGTTAACATTGCTTAATAAAAGGGCAGTGAAATGGCGGGAGACAGGGCAACATGGAGGCGATTTGTTTGTGGCCACCCCTTACGGGATTAAGGCGTCCGGCAGTTGATAGATTTATGTTAAGAATAATTTTATTGTGAAATGGCAGTGTCTTCCACATTTTTTTCCATGATTGTCACATAGTTATATTCATCTTACAGTGATGAGGAGGGGTAGATTGAGATGGTTTGAGCATGTGGAGAGGATGGAGGATGACAGTTGGGTGCAGAAAGTGAGAAGTGTGAATGATAGGGATAGAGTTGTGAGAGGCAGACTGAAAAAGACCTGGGATGAGGTGATAGAGTGTGACCTCAGGGGCAAGAGACCGGATAGGGAGGCTGCCAGAGATCAAGCAGTGTGCAGAGCCACCACTAGGTGACCAAGGCTGATGCATGCAAACATGTTGGAGCCTTTATAATAATACAAATGACACAACAGTAAATAGAGGAGCCTGAAAGTGGTAAGACCACCCCCACTAACTCTGACACGTTGTCTTTGTCAAGATTGTATTCCTTTTAGCCCTATGTTAACACTAGCCAATATTTTCAGCCTAATGGGAAATGATGTTTGAATGGGAAATTATGAGAAATATGAAAGGCAGAATGCAATGCTGGCAAAGAAGTCAGAGGAGAGAAAGAGTGAAGTGGGTGGGAAGAAGCAACAGCAAGGCAGCGAGCGAGTTCCCAAAATAACCTTGGGAGAGAACACAGCCTTATACGCCCCTGTCTGCACGATCGACAAATTCATGCGGCACTCCTGGATGTCAAAGGGGTACAGGGTCAGGTCGAAGTTGCAGCCAAAGGATGCCACGAAGTCCTCCACACGCTCCAGGAAGGCAGAGGAGTTGGGGAGGTACACGAAGGCTGAAAAGCAAGAGGAAGTGGAGAAGGCTTAAAGTCCTACTCTGGTTGGATAAGGAAGCTCCCTAACACCTTTTCTTAACCACTTTATTTCTCCTTGTGCCTTTTTAATAATTGCTTTAATCTTATTTATTCAGTCTGTGTTGATAATACAAAGAATAAGATAAAAGAGACCAGTAAGGTGTAGCATGCATAATAAATCACTAAGGAAGATGTGTTAGTAACCTTTCTCACCTTACAGGAATGGGCTTAAAGTTATGGGAATTGGTTATACAGATGTCATTAAGGAAGTCATCAAGCTTCATGAAATTCCCAGTCAGTGTTACATCCAGGGGGGGAGGGGGAGGCCAAGGATGAGATGGAGGGATGGAGTGGAGACGTATATGAGAGAGGGGGGTGTGAACTGGGAGCAGGGCAGTGAAATGGCGGGGGACAGGGCGACATGGTGGCGATTTGTTTGTGGCCACCCCTTACGAGATTAAGGAGTATGGCAATAGATAGATTGATAGATAGACATTATTTATTCTGGGTATGGCAATGTTAGGAAGATTTACATAACAGACAAGGGTAGTAAGGAGTATCCAAGTAAAATAAATCGCATGGTGAAAGGTGCTAGGGAGCTTCCTTAACCAACGGGAATATCTATCTATCTATCTATTGCCAGGCGCCTTAATCCCGTAAGGGGTGGCCACAAACAAATTGCCTCCATGTCGCCTTGTCCCCCGCCATTTCACTGTCCTCCCAAATCACACACAACCTCTCTCATATAACTCCCTCCATCTCATTCTTGGCCTCCTCCTCCTTCTTCCCCCCCTCAACCTCACTCACATACACTCTCCTCGTCAGTCTCTCACTCTCCATCCTCTCCACATGGCCAAACCACCTCAGTGTGTTTCTCCTAACGCTTCCTATCACATCCACATCCACACCACAACGCTCCTTCACTTCCTCATTTGTCAGTTTGGTTCTCCACGTAACTCCACAGGCTTCTCTCAGATGACGGGAATATGAGCCATAATATTTCATGTGACTTGCCCCATTAGCCTGCCTGTTCAGTCCAGTGATATATTTCTCACTTTAATCAGGTAATGACAAAACAATATTATGCAAATTCAGAACAACCTCTGCTATACTCCCTTCATTCTAACTTGGCCTAAAATCGCCACCTCCATCTTAAATTCTGAATAGTTATAATAGATTAACATTATCATATGGTGCTAGTCACGAAGAAGTGCTATGGAAAGGATATAGGGCCACAGTAATGTCTTGTTCTGCCACTGAGCTGTGTGAAATAATATGCAAAATGAAAATCTGTGCCAAGTTAAGGTGAAAAGAGTATAGTGAAGGGATTAATTAGACACACACACACACACACACACACACACACACACACACACACACACACACACACACACGCTACCCTCCCTCTTACCTACCTTCATCTCTTAATCTATTGCCAGGTGCCTTAATCCCGTAAGGGGTGGCCACATACAAATCTCCTCCACGGTGCCCTGTCCTCTTGCTATTTAGCTGTCTTGCTTCCAATTCGCATCCTCCTCTCCCATGTCTCTCCACTCCATCCCTCCATCTCATCCATGGTCTTCTTCTCCTACTGTCCCCATCCACCTCACTCACACTCTTCTAGTCAGTCTCTCATTCTCTCCACACCATCCCTCCATCTCATCCTTGGTCTTCTCCTCCAAGTGTCCCCATCCACCTCACTCACACACATTCTACTCGACAATCTCTCATTCTTTCCACTTTATCCCTCAGTCTCATCCTTGGTCTTCTCCTCCTACTGTCCCCATCCACCTCACACACACTCTTCTAGTCAGTCTCTCATTCTCCATTCTTAACTGTCAATATGTCTTCTAGTGTTCCCATCCACCTCACTCACACACACTCTTCTAGTCAGTCTCTCACTCTCTCCACTCCATCTCTCCATCACATTCTTTGTCTTCTACTGTCCCCATCCACCTCACACACACTCTCCTAGTCAGTCTCTCATTCCCCTACCTTCACAACTATCAATCTCCCCATCCACTTCACTCACATACACTCTTCTAGTCAGTCTCTCATCCTCCTACCTTCATAGCTATCAATCACATCCACGAGGCCACTGCCATTCCTGTGGGCTTGGAAGGAAGTAAAGACAGTGTCCCCGTTGAAGTAGGCAAAGGCATCTTCAAACAACGCATTTTGCAGCCAGTACCGCGGCGCCCATAGAGTGTCGGTGGGCAGCTGGTTGTCCTCCTTACGGTCACGCAGATGGGAGAGCCTCACGCGAGAGTCATGCCACTGAGTCTGCAGCTGGAAGGGGAGCAGATGGAAAGATGTGGGAAGCTGGAAGGGGAGCAGATGGAAATTGTACACGCAGATGGGAGAGCCTCACACGAGAGTCATGCCACTGAGTCTGCAGCTGGAAGGGGAGCAGATGGAAAAATATGAGTAGGGGTCAAGAATAATAAAATCCATTGGCCAGTTGGAGGAGCTTCACACAGGAGTTTTGCGAGTGATTCCGTGGCGGGAAGAGACTAATTTGAAATGAAGCAGAGAATCCTGCTTGTGTCTTTGAATCTGGAGAAAGAAAAAATAAAGAAAATGTTAGATGGTGCAAAGAAGAGAAGTAAAAATGTTAGATGTTGCAAAGAAAAGGCGTAAAAATGTTAGATGTTGCAAAGAAATTTCTTAAAAATGTTAGATGTTGCAAAGTCGTAAAAATGTAAGATGTTGCAAAGAAAAGTCGTAAAAGTGTTAGGTGTTGCAAAGAAAATTTAAAATGTTAGATGTTACAAAGAAATGTAAAAATGTTAGATGTTGCAAAGACGTAAAAATGTTAAATGTTGCAAAGAAAAGTGATAATGTTATATGTTGGAAAGAAAAGTCGTAAAATGTTAGATGTTGCAAAGAAAAGTAAAAATGTTATATGTTGCAAAGAAAAGTAAAAATGTTATATGTTGTAAAGAAAAGTCGTAAAAATGTTATAAGTTGTAAAGAAAAGTAAAAATGTTATAAGTTGTAAAGAAAAGTAAAAATGTTATATGTTGTAAAGAAAAGTAAAAATGTTATAAGTTGTAAAGAAAAGTAAAAATGTTATATGTTGTAAAGAAAAGTAAAAATGTTATATGTTGTAAAGAAAAGTAAAAATGTCAGATGTTGCACAGAGGTAAAAGTGTTAGATGTTGCACAGAGGTAAAAGTGTTAGATGTTGCACAGAGGTAAAAGTGTTAGATGTTGCAGAGGTAAAAGTG
Source organism: Coenobita brevimanus (assembly GCF_032717465.1). Classification (NCBI taxonomy): domain Eukaryota; kingdom Metazoa; phylum Arthropoda; class Malacostraca; order Decapoda; family Coenobitidae; genus Coenobita; species Coenobita brevimanus. Next base: position 7,568,820 of record NC_137026.1, on the reverse strand, counting down.
TTAGATGTTGCACAGAAGTCGTAAAAATGTTAGATGTTGCAAAGAAAAGTCATTGATCAAGTGTGAAGAGCTTTATACAATAGTCCTGCCACCCGTTCAAAGCTGCAAGAGTTAACCGTTACTCCCAGTCCTTCATTTATGCAACAGGTCAACTCTGGAACTGTCTCCCTCTGTCTGTATTTCATACTTACTATGATCTCCAGTCTTTCAAACGCAGTGTGTCCAGGCATCTCGAAAGGAACGGATCTTGAATTTGGCTCTCTTTTGTATAGTTTTTTTTTTTTTTTTCCCTCTTGGAAGGAACGGTTTGCACGCTCCTGGCCTTTGGTTCCTTCTTCCTTGCATAAGAAAAAAAGTGGGATGGAGTGAAGGAAATCGTGTGAAATCTTTCCTCAGGGTTAGAAGTTATGGAGGGAAAAAGAAAGATGGTGTAAGATGAAGCCAGCAATTTCAGAGAGCACTTGCATTGCCCTCCTTCTCTCAGACTCATAGAACAGATATCATAGCCATAGCAATCTTGAACAAACAGCCTCGGGAGAACCGTTACATCTACTGTTGTTTGCTTTCCTTTATACTCCTTCAACAGTCTGTCCTTTGGTTTGAAGTTGACGGTAAAGAGAGAGAGAGAGAGAGAGAGAGAGAGAGAGAGAGAGATAAAGTTAAGGCTGGAGTTGGAAGAGGTTCATTCAGTATAATATTCTCGCCAATGGGTACGGAGGTGGAAGGGGAGAAGGAGGATAGGAGGGTTCGCGCTGATTGGAAAATCTGCCAGACACCGCCAGAAACTATGTCTCATTTTCGTTTTGACCGGCTAAGGGGGACTTAGTTAAACTTCAGTGTTCTTTTTCTGATCGATATTTACGATATTGGTTAAGCAAATACCTTTAAAAATATATAAATTACTCTTACTTGTGCTATTTCACCCAAAATATCGCCTAAAAATTCGTATATTTATATATTCTTCCCTAAGAAGGTTAGGTGTGTATGTCAATAAAACGGTTTTTGGACTGTAAGAAGCATAAAAGGCCCCTCTCCCGGTGACGACTCGAGGTGCCTGGAACCACTGTCTGACTCTCTTCTTCATTTCAGCAACATTCATGGCCTTTCATCTAACTTTTGCTCTGTTGAGCACCACCTCTCCTCCTCTAAAAATCACCTTCTTTTTCAAACTGAGACTCAGCTGTCTGACGCAACTGACAGCAAACCCTTTTCAGTATCCTCCTACTTTCTCTATACCCATTTCAAAGCCAAAGGTGGCTGTTGTGTATATATACGCAACGACTTATCTTGCTCTTGTGTTCCTGAACTCGATTCTTCTGAATTCTCTACACTCTGGCTTCGGCTTTCCTGTCATTCTCTAACTAAATATATCTGTGCTGTTTACTTATCCCCTAATTCTACTGACTATCAAAAATTCTTCGACTATCTTACTTCTACGATGGAACACATTCTATCCATTTCTCCTTTCTCTGAAATCTCCATTCTAGGAGATTTCAATGTTCACCACCACCTTTAGCTCTCCTCCTCTTTCACTGATCCACCTGGTGAACAAGCCTACATCTTTTCTATCCTTAATGACCTAGAGCAGCTTGTACAGCACCCTACCCGTATCCCTGACCACCTTGGAGAGAGCTCCAACATACTTGACCTCTTCCTCACGACTAATCCTTCTGCTTACTCTGTTAATCTTTTCTCTTCGGTGGGCTCCTCCAATCACAACCTTATTACCTTAACCTGTCCTATCACTCCGGTACGGCCTGTGGACCCTCCAGGGAAACGTCGTCTGTGGCATTTTGGAGCCACGGACTGGGAGGCCCTCAGGCAGTACTTCTTTGATTTTCCCTGGAATGATTATTGCTTCCATGGCCGCGAGCCATCTGAGTGTGCCTTGCGCATTACGGAGGTTATTCTCTCAGGCATGAAAGCATACATTCCTTTCTCATATCCTTTGACCAATGCAAAAAAAGCCTTGGTTTAATCACGCTTGTTCTATTGCTGTCCACAACAAGGAGAGGGTCTACAAAAGGTACCGGAGCCAACCCAACCCTGAATCACATCATCTTTACGTTTCTGCCCGGAATCGTGCTAAATCTGTTCTTCGCTCTGCTAAAAATAATTTCATCCATACTAAATGCTCTCAACTCTCCAACTCGAATTCTTCCCGCTCCTTCTGGCACCTTGCCAAAAATCTTTCTAATAACTTTACCTCATCATCCTTCCCTCCTCTTTTCTACTCTGATGGTTCTGTAGCTATTTCTTCTACTGATGAAGCAGATCTCTTCACACAGACTTTCTCCTCCAATTCCACCTTAGGCGATTCCGGTGCTGTTCCTCCATCACTTCCCCCCTCTGACTTCCTCATGGCTGACATTAAAATTTGTTCAGCTGATGTATTTTCTGCCATCACTGGCCTCAGTACTAACAAAGCATATGGGCCTGATGGGGTCCCTCCTGTTGTTCTCAAGAACTGTGCTTCTGTGCTTACACCCTGCCTGGCAAACTCTTTTGCCTTTGTCTGTCAACTTGTACCTTTCCTTCTTACTGGAAGTTTGCTCTCATTCAGCCAGTCCCAAAGAAGGGTGACCACTCCCAACCCTCCAACTATCGTCCAATTGCTTTAACGTCCTGTATTTCAAAAGTTTTTGAGTCAATTCTTAATAGAAAAATTTTAAGGCATCTTTCCTATCACAACCTTCTTTCCGATCGTCAGTACGGGTTCCGTCAGGGACACTCCACTGGCGATCTTCTCACCTACCTTTCAGACTCCTGGTCATCCTCCTTTCGGAACTTTGGCGAAAGCTTTGCCATTGCACTTGACATCCCAAAGGCTTTCGATCGAGTCTGGCATAAATCTTTAATTTCCAAACTGCCCTCCTATGGTTTCTATCCTTCTATTTGTGCCTTCACTGCTAGGTTCCTTTCTGGTCGTTCTATAGCCGCTGTTGTAGACGGCCATCGTTCTTCTCCTAGATCTATCAACAGTGGTGTTCCTCAGGGCTCTGTCCTATCACCAACTCTCTTCCTTTTATTCATCAATGATCTTCTAAGCTGTACATCTAACCCTATCCACTCATACGCTGATGACTCCACCCTTCATCTTTCCATTCGGTTCCCGCAATGCCCATCTCAACAGTTACTTCAACAAACAAGGGATGAAGCTATGGCACACCTAATGTCTGAATTGGCTCTTATCTCTGACTGGGGTAAAAATAATCTTGTTGTTTTTAATGCATCTAAGACTCAGTTCTTACACCTATCAACCAGACAGAATCTTCCACAGGTATACCCACTAATGTTTAATAATATTTAGCTTAATCCTGCATCATCCTTGAACATGCTTGGGGTTTCATTAACTCGGGACTTATCTTGGAAAGATCATATTACATCTCATGTAAAATCTGCTTCCAAGTGATTGGGTGTGCTAAGCCGACTCCGCTCTTTCTCTACCCCTGCACAATTGTTGACTCTATACAGGGGTTTTCTCCGCCCCTGTGTGGAGTACAACTCTCATGTGTGGGGAGGCTCCCCACATACAGCTCTTCTCAATAGGGTGGAGTCAAAGGCTTTTCGTCTCATTAACTCTCCTCCTCTTACTGACTCCCTTCAACCTCTGTCTCTTCGCTGCACTATTGCATCTTTATCTCTTTTCTATTGCTACTTTAATGGTCACTGCTCCTCTGAACTGTCTGCTTGCATTCCTCCACATCTACGATGGGCGCGTAGCACCCGTCTGGCAGCAAGCTCTCATCCCTTTTCTGTCCAACTCTCTAATGCAAGAGTTAACCGTTACTCCCAGTCTTTCATTTATGCAACAGGTCAACTCTGGAACTGTCTCCCTCTGTCTGTATTTCCTGCTGCCTATGATCTCCAGTCTTTCAAACGGAGTGTGTCCAGGCATCTCAAAATGATCGGATCTTGAATTTGGCTCTCTATTGTATTTTGTTTTTCTCTTGGAGGGAACTGTTACTGCGGGCTCATGGCCTTTGGTTCCTTCTTCCTCGCATAAAAAAAAAAATGAATAATGACATTCGTATATAATCTGACTTGTACAAAAAATGACACATATGGTCGATCCATAGTTTAATATTTATTAGACTCTAAAATGTTATGGAGTATCGAAGCCTAGCGCTGCCAGACGTACGAAGCAAGCCAGCTGATGGAGCAGATCACAGAGCGAGTAAAGACTCAACTGATTTGGTTCGCTTGGAAAACTTGTTGTACGGTACGAAGGCAGCAACTAAATATCGACTTGCTTTCTTGAAGTGAATTAAGTTTTATTCTTACTCACAGGGAGTTTAATGTGTTAGTATGAATTATAATCAATTATTATTGTTGGTTAAAGATATACATATATATATTTCTATGCATGCATAAACCAGGCTGCAACCGCTGTGAAATATTTTTTATATTACTATATTTTTGTCATGCTGCATTGACAAAGCACTGTTTTATGGAGAAGAAATAGAATATCTACATATTATTACAATATATAAGATGCATGAAAAAAGCCATTCAATCATTGCCCGACATGTGATTTTTTTTCTGTCTGAAAAATTAAAATACCGGTGATATCTGGCATTTCTCCAGTCACGCGAAAGCATGGTCAGTCTTCACGCAAAGAATATGGTATAGTGTGTGTGTGTGGGGGGGGATATACTCCTATTTTCGGTGAACCAGCCATTCCCTATATCAAAAGAAGTGTAATTTAACCCGCGGCGTCCCGTCGACGTTCTTTAACGTCCTCACGTTTTGTCACTGCCAATCCCGTTGACGTACATAAATGCGAAAAAATTGCAAGGTCCCTAATTTGAACAATTTTCAATTTTCGCGAGTCATTTTTGGTATGTATACACGTGACACCTTCCTCAACAAGATGCCAGGCAGGGACAATGCCTTACCCAGCATGACCTCCTCCCTACCCCTGCATGCCATTGTCTCAGCAATTCACCTGTTATCAGTGACCTGGCCAGTATAGCCATGTCATGCCACGGTACGAAATTCAGGGCCAGAGTGATTCCCCAATCAATGACAATGTGGAGGGCAAACTTTACATAGGATTAGAGGAAGAAACAGTTAGAAATGATGATCAGGTAATGTGGGAAAAAAAGGTCAGGTATTAGTGAGTGAAACAATGCTTATAATGCCTATATTACTGCTTGATAACCAATATACTCTCATACTACATATAAATTCGTACCAAGTAAATAAATAAATACCGTTTATGTGTGGTGTGAAATAGTTATCCTCCCATAGAACTCGATTTCTTTGGTGCCACCCTGATAGAAAACCCAGTAAGGTAAGGAGGTACTCCTACCTGTAATCAGTATTTTAAACCTCAGGTGAGCGATTTCTCTATGAATTTTCGATGTTTCTCACCAAAAGCGAAGGTTTGAGCCAAAAAAAAAAAATTCCTAAAATGGGATTGGGGGGAGTCAATGGAAAAGTGGTCGGGATGGGGCGGGTTAAAATACTTATCTCTTAAATAAAGGTTATCAAAAAATCATGCCATTGAAAAAAAAAAAAAAAAAGTAGGATTTGATGATACATTTTTTGAATTTGGTTATGAGTCAGCGTGAATTCAAACTTACTAAGAATCACCCCCCCCCTTTACCAAAATGCTGGATGTGGCCCCGGGAAGTGATCATAGATGAATGTGAGAAGGATTGATAGTAGTAGTTGGTAGTGGTGGGGGGTGTTTTTGTTGTAATAGTAGTAATGATTATTCCTATATTATTATTGTTGTTGTTATTATTATTATTATTATTATTATTATTACTATTATTGTTGTTGTTGTTATTATTATTATTATTATTATTATTATTAATATTATCATCATCATCATCATCATCCGGACCTCCTTTCCCACCCAAGGGCAGGGTGAGGAGTAGCAATGTCCAGACAGCCCAAAATTGCCCAATCCAATGGGTCACGCTTCCATTCACTCATCATTCAAGCCCCCGGAATCCTGGCTCTATCGGATACGCTAAAAACATTCACCACGTTCTGTAGCTTCACAAATCGTATCAGACAGGGTCAATCCAGACGCTGCCACGTTAAAAAGGGGTGCCAAAAATCCCTGATCATGCACATCTAACAAAATTCATCCAGCCAGCTCGATCTCCTGTCGGTTCCCTAGCCTCATCGACTTCCAAACCTCTCTTCCTCACACATTCATCCACCATATCTCTCCACCTTCTCCTTGGCCTACCTCGCCTCCTCTCTCCTTCGAATTCGCTCAGATATACATTCTTCACCACTCTATTGTTATCCATTCTCTCCACATGACCATACCATCTCAGTACACTCCCTTCAATTCTGGTGTCCACCAACTTCCTCACTCTGCATCTTTCACGAATCACATTATTTCATATCCTATCCACCCTCTGTACTCCACATACATTCCTTAGCAGTCCCATCTCCACTGCTCTTACTCTTGACTTTTCATTTTCATGCCACACCATAGTCTCACATCCATATGTTAAAGTTGGCACTAACACTCCTTCATGTAAGCCTCGTGCACCAGCAACACTCAAGCCTCTGTTTCTTATCAAGGCCTTCATTGCACCAGCTACTTTTCTTCCTTGTGTCACTCTACTTTCAACTTCTTTTGCACATTTTCCTCTCTTTTCTATCACTGTACCCAGGTATTTGAAGTCTCTCACCAATTCCAGTCTCTCTCCATTCACTGTTACATTGCACTGGGAGTCACCTTCTCTCTCAATAACCATCACTTTACTCTTTTCTACGTTTACTCTCAAGGAACGACACTTATAGACATCAGCAAAACTCTGCACTAGCCTACCAAGTTCTTGTCCGGTACTTGCAAGCAGTACTGCATCATCAGCATACAACAAATTTGAGATATTCCATCCATCACCATTCATTACCAATGCCATCTCTCTCTCCATTACTCGTGTTTTTACTTCTCTCATCACCCCATCCATATATACTGTACATTGAACAACCATGGGGACATCACACAACCTTGTCGCACGCCCACACTGATTGTGAACCATTCACTTAGATGCCCAATAACCCTGACACATGCTTCACTATCATCGTAAAACTCTTGACGGCACCTAACAGCTTACCCTCTACACCGTACATGCGCAAAACTTTCCACAATCCTTCTCTGTCCACTTTGTCATATGCTTTTTCCAGATCCATGAATGCCATAAACACCTTATGGTCCGTCTCACAAGCCTTCTCTACTATCTGTCTCACTGCAATTATTATTATTATTATTATTATTATTATTATATTACTATTATTATTACCAGTATTGTTATTATTATTATTATTATTATTATTGTTATTTTTATTATTACTATTATTATTATTATTATTATTATTATTGTTGTTGTTGTTGTTGTTGTTGTTGTTGTTGTTGTTGTTGTTGTTGTTGTTGTTAGTAGTAGTAGTAGTAGTAGTAGTAGTAGTAATAGTAGCAGTAGTAGTAGTAGTAGTAGTAGTAGTAGTAGTGGTAGTAAAAGTATCAATGTTATTATTGTTGTTTTTAGTAGTAGTAGTAGTAGTAGTAGTAATATTATTATTATTATTATTATTATTATTATTATTATTATATCATACCGAGAGCCAAACACGCAGCTGGTTCTTCTCGACACTGACATCCACTATCCTCCTTACTCCGACCACCAGGGTGAGGGGCGTGA
>NC_137026.1:7531147-7556147 GCF_032717465.1 Coenobita brevimanus | reverse complement strand
GGGCCTCACTGACCCAGAAAAAATTCAAACCTACGTCCTCTCACGGTTTAATTACGAACAGGAACGTGAGAAAGATGCTCGTGACGAGCGTAGAATCCAACGCGAACACGAGCGAGAACAGCGCGAATACGAGCGAGAACAACGCGAACACGAGCAGAAACAACGCGAACTCGACTTAGAACACGAGCGAGAACAGCGTGAGGAATGAGAGAGAGAACGAGAACACGAACGTGCCGAGCGAGAAGCACGCGAAAAACATGAACTTGAAGTGCTGAAGCTCAAGCGAGATTCCTTGGCTTCAGACACATCTGGTGCAGTTGGTCCAAGCTCCATGAGCGTTCTCCCTGCGCATGTCCTGGCGACCCCACGCATCAAGCTTCCTTCATACAAGGAAGGCGAGCGAATCGAGCCGTACATAGCTCGTTTTGAGGACATGGCAGACATGTATCAACTGGATGAGGCAGCTAAGCGGCTCCAATTTCTTAGTTTATTTGAGGGCCCTGCCCTCGATATTCTCCACAGAATTCGTGGGGACAATCTCACGTATGAGATGATGAAAGCTGCACTCATTAAGGCGTATGGTCTCACAGTAGATGACGCAAAAGTTCAGTTCATGCGAGCTCGTCTCCAAGACAAGGAGACAGCTGTTCAGTTCCTCGACCGTCTCACTGCTTACTTAGGTGAATGGATGGAGAAAGATGAATTCCTTCCACGCGTGAGGGGATAATTGACCTTATGCTGCGTACACAGCTAGAGAGGTCGTGGCCTGCTGAGCTCATAGCACAGCTTAAGATCTGCCAGGTGAAAGATGCCAGCCAAATGGCAGAAAAGGCTGACGCATATTTCACTGCATACGGGTATCAAACTCGCAAGCAGCATACCTGGAACAGTAAAGCTGATAAGTCTGGGAAGCCGTCTCAGACTGACTCCCAGCACCAAGGCCGTTCTCAGAGTAATGGCCAAGGTCCAAAACCGCAGTGGAAGGACCAGGAGCAAAACACTCAGAAACCTGAGTGGAAGAGGTACAACAGGTACCTCAATCAGCAGCAGTATCAGCCATGCAACCGACCGTCGGGACCGTCCTTTTCACCACCAGCTCAAGTGAATAGGAGGCAGGAAGCAAACGCAGCTTTCATTCCTCAATGGCAGCAGCACGGTGGTGACATCCCTATCAGTATGGGTACTCCCCCACAGTTCACTAGTCCCACAGTGACAGTGAACCCCACTCCACAGATGGCCAATGTTCCATCTCCACAGGCAGTGAGTACGACCCCTCAAGTTTCTAAGTCTCAAGGCACCATGTTTGCCGCATCAGTTATTCAGCAGCCTCATGATTGGCTAGCTGCTTCCTCCACAGGCCCTCCCACAGGTGACAGTACCTTCCTTGTTCAGCCAGGGTTTGTGGGAGGCATTCCTGTGAAGGTCCTGAGAGACAATGGGTCCTCAGGTTGCTCTGTCAAGCAGAGTTTAGTTCGGCCTGAGCAGTACACAGGTCGACAGATCCATGCAAACCTTATTGATGGATCAGTGAGATTGTTCCCTGAGGCATGTATCCAGGTGGCATCTCCATTTTATACTGGTACGACACTTGCAGTTGTCATGCCAGAACCTTTATTTGACCTAATCGTAGGCAATATTTCCGGTGTCAAGGATAGTTGCACCGAAGATGATGCTACTCAGACTTCGGCTACAGTAACACGAACCATGGCTGAGGCTCCAGACTGTCACCCCAGTGACCATTGAATCACCGCAAGATCTGATGTGTAGCCAAATTGTTGTTCAAGAACAACATTCTGACCTGACACTTTCTGTCGTGCGAAAGAAACAAAAGGGTCGAGTGATTACGAGCCAAGTTCCTTTGCAAACAAGGACGGCTCTAACGTGAGTCATGAACACCCAAGGGCGAGGTTTGACTGCAGTTTGTCGTTCCTGCCAAGTACCGCCAAGCAGTGTTAGAATGGGGTCATTGTTCAGCCTCAGGAGGTCACATGGGCAAAAGGAAGACCCAGGGCCGTATCCGAGCTGACTTTTTCTGGCCAGGGATGGGACGAGACATAGATAGTTCTGTGCGTTCCTGCAGTGTGTGTCAAAGTACCACTAATCAGGGACATGTCCTTCCTGTGCCATTTGTAACCACACCTGTAATCTCTGAGTCAGTTGAGAGACAGGGTAATGGTGAAGTGGATGCAGACCTGACGTCTCGCCCGTTGGCCCCACAGGACACAGTATGTCCAGGGCCTGTACATACATGTATACCATAAGTTAAGGGGGAAGTTTGAGAATCCTGCAGAGACAGTCCGAGGCTGTGTATGAATTACCTAGTGGAACGTAGCACAATATCCACACGAATGTTCACACCCACGGTGGGTGTTAAAATGTGACCTGCCCGAGATTGCGTAGCGATTCTCAGCTTCCTGTCATTAATCACAAACGTAGATGTTGTTAAGGTGCTGTTCCCTCACATGCTGGTCGGCTGCGCTGCATGTTGAGGGAGGTGGACGCCAGGTTAGAGCTCCCCCTAAACTGGGTGATGGGATGTTAAGGTGCTGTACCCTCACATGCTGGCTGGCTGCTCCGCATGTTGAGCGAGGTAGAGCTCCCCCGCTAAGAACCCTTACAACTACGTTTCCTGGTTAATAATGTACCTAATAAATTAATGGCGACCTCGAATGTATGAAGCTTAGGCTGTCACTCGTATTTTTCAGCTAGAGCGTACCCTTCGGAGCATGTACTGACTGCTAGGCAGAGAGAGTAATTGTAATGTAATAAGAATTTTTGTCTCATTGACACTTTTGATGCTCCACCTTAATTGATTTTGCAGGTACAGCGATGGGTGTAGCAGTTTTGCTGTGCGGGCCAGCTGATCGTCTGCCGCACACTGCCGCCTCTTCTCTTCTGCTTTCATCGTCATCATATTATTAATATTTACTGTGTCATTTTACACATAGGTACAGTTATACTACAACTGTCACACTTACACCGTGTATTACATGCACCACGCTACACAACAATTAGTTATCAGTGTAAATGTAGCGAACTTTCACTCAGTTTGAGCTGAGTACAGGATTTTCACCGTCGTCATGGAGTTTTTTCCCTCAAGCTTGCCTCGATTAACGTAAATACGAGGTTTTTACGCTCATTGGTGATAGTGATTTTCTCCTGTAGCAGGATAGCACACACACCACAGTGTGAATCTTGTGTGACTGAGTTAAGATGTGTATATATATATATTTCCACAAATTTTTTCCCATAAGGAAAAAATTTCATTTTGCAGGGGCGTAATGTCATGAATCAAATTCACGACATTTTCCTTCTGTGAGAAACCACGAACTATTAGTGGAAAATCACTGTGTATCATTCGGTTAACCGTTTCTCTCTCCATTTCGGTGGTATACTTTTCAAAACATTCGTCACTGTTTCAAAAGTGACCGATCTAATGCACGTCATTAAGTGCTCTACTGAGCGATATCATTGTTTCTTTATTGTTCGCCCCTGCATGCCTTAACCGTTGGCCACGCCTTCTCGGCTGGCCTGTGCGTCCTACCACACGCATCGTATTTGAATGGGCAGTCAAGTGTCTGTCGCGACGGAGTGAGGTTCTGTGCTCCAGCAGTGAGAGAGTGAGAGGTCAGCTAGCACCCAGACTCCACTAGACAACAGTTCTCCAGGCTCCCACCCTTCTTTGGTGATACGCTACATTCATTGACCAGTATTTCCTTTTCGTATTTTCCTAGGTTTAAGAGTTTAGTTAAGTGTGCTGTTTCCTCACATGCTGGCCAGCTACGCCACATGTTTTTTTTCCTAGGTGTAAGAATTTAGCTTTTGAGTGAGTGAGTGAGTGCGATCTCTCTATCTGAATTCATTTGAAATGTAACGTTAAATTTATTCCTTTGTAATCAATAAATTTAACAGTTCTTTTTCTCGAGCTTAATGTAATGTAAACTCGTGTTTCATTTCTCCACATTTAAGTTTATTTCCCTTATAGCTCCTAGCTTGCATAAACGTTTTGCTATTCATAACTGGTACTTAGGCCAGTCTTGTATTAAGCTTAAAATCCGTTGTGCCTTCTAGGAGTTACGCATCAGCAAGAACCTGATATTATTAATAGTATTAGTTATTTATTGTCAGGGGTGAAGTCACTTTCTCCAGAGGCTAACAGTACTAATAAACAGCAAATTGTGAGTAATTATAGTAGGACTCGCGCACGTTTGCGGCTGTGGTGTGACCCGCACCTGTGTACAATGGTGCCACGTTTCCCCAACTTGCGATGTGAAACGGAAGCTATTTATGTACAAGGCATCACAAATTCGATAAATTCAGATGAATAAAACTTACACTTGTGTATTTTGATGGATGAATCAACAGTAATCTTATTATGCATGAAATATTTATACAGTAACACAGAAACATGGCATACATATTGTACAGTGTTGCTAAAAGAAATTGTAGTCACTTTTAATGGTTTTTAGCGTAGTTTTAGGGTGGGTAATAATATCACAGTTATAGATATAAGATAATGAGCCTGAAAAAAGAAGAAATATGCCAATATCCAAAGTAAAAGAAATAATTCATGTAATTCTTGTGAGTGGCAACACTTGCCCAGTCTGGCTTAAGGTAAAGTACGTACCTCCGTAGACCCAACCATAGCTTGTACAGGTGTTGCTAGGGAAAAATGCTCACATTTACCGGCTTTTACCATAATTTTAAGGACGAGGAATAATCAAATTTATAATCGTAAGCTAATATGTAGGACAAAATAGTAGGCATATGCCAATACCGAAGTAAAAAAAAAAAAAAAAAACATTATTCACTCGCGAGCGGCAACACCCACACCCAGTCGGTGAGAGAGAGAGAGAGAGAGAGAGAGGCAGGAGAGGGGCATGCATTGAATGCATTGTCGGCATCACTAAATATAACAAAACCAAATTAACAAATGAAAGCACAATTATAAATAACTTATAAAAGAATCAAAAGTACTCAGGGTGGCTCACATTTCCCGCCAGGAGAGAGAGAGAGAGAGAGAGAGAGAGAGAGAGAGAGAGAGATAACGGTATAGAAAACGTGGCAACACTGTACACAGTTCCGGGCCACACCACAGCCGCAAACGTGGGCGAGTCCTACTATAGTCTCTGCTGTGTACTGTTGATAAAGTTTATAAATTCTCGTTCTGAGAAAATCGGCGAAGCGAGCCGATATAAAGCAATCATTGCTTGATTTAGCAAGACAATTCATTGTCCCTGCTCTTCAATATTATTGAACATTATCATTTAATATTGCATTTATTTAAAAACCCCTTGACAGACTGAGACAGCACATGTTGACGTGGAGTGGCTTTAGAAATATTGTGTGTGTGTGTGTGTGTGTGTGTGTGTGTGTGTGGTGGAGGACTGAGACAGCACGTGTTGACGTGGAGTGGCTTTGAGCTGTGTCGCTTTAGAAGTATTGTGTGTGTGTGTGTGTGTGTGTTGACGTGGATGAGTGGCTTTGAGTTGTGTCGCTTTAGAAATATTGTGTGTGTGTGTGTGTGGTGGAGGACTGAGACAGCACGTGTTGACATGGATGAGAGGCTTTGAGCTGTGTCGATTTAGAAATATTGTGTGTGTGTGTGTGTGTGTGTGTGTGTGTGTGCATAGTTTCCCTTGTCCTTTTCTTCAACAGTGTCAAGAGATGTCATCAAAATCCCTTCTCTCGTCTCCTCCTTTACCTCCTCCTCTCCTCCCCCTTCCTCTTCCCCTTCCTCCCCCACTTCCTCTCAGTCCAGTTCTTCCTCCTCCTCCCTCACATCCTCCACTTTCTCCTTTCCCTCCTCCTCCGTTTCCTCTTCTTTCTCTCCCTCTTCCGTTCACTCCACTATCTCCCCTTCTTCTCTGCCTTCTTCCTTCCCTTTCTTTCCTTCCCCCTCCCCCTCTCCCACTTCCTCCCCTTTTCTTTCTCTCTCCACCCCATCTACCTCTCTCTCCTCTTCTTTCTCTCCCCTCTCCCCCTTCCCCTTCCCTCTTTTCTCCCATTCCGCCTCCCACTTTCTCTCAACTTGTCCCTCCCAATCAGTACAGGGCCATCATTGTCCAGATCTAATCTAAATCATCCGAAACAGTAGGAATTATGTGACGCTCGATCTCTGGCTTTACCGTGGTCATGGTGGAGGTGAGGCTAGTGTCGTGGGGGCCAGGGATCGAGCCCCCCAGAGCCGTGCAGAACCGAGTGGCCTGGTGGTAGTGGAAGGCGGCGCGGAGGAGCAGCACGCGGTGTGTTGGGCGTGGAGTGCATACCTCCTGTGTGTTGGCCCAGTCCACACGCACCCACCTGAAGGAGAAGGAGAAGGGGAGGAGAGGAGGAAGAAGAGGAAGGGAAAGAGGAAGCAGAAGGAGAGGAGAAAGGAAAGAGGAAACAGAAGGAGAGGAGAAAGGAGAAGGAGAGGAGGAAGAAAAAGGGGAAGCAGAAGGAGAGGAGGAAGAGAAAGGGGAAGCAGAAGGAGAGGAGGAAGAGAAAGGGGAAGCAGAAGGAGAGGAGGAAGAGAAAGGGGAAGCAGAAGGAGAGGAGGAAGAGAAAGGGGAAGCAGAAGGAGAGGAGGAAGAGAAAGGGGAAGCAGAAGGAGAGGAGGAAGAGAAAGGGGAAGCAGAAGGAGAGGAGGAAGAGGAAGGAAAAGAGGACGCAGAAGGAGAGGAGAGGGGGAAGCAGAAGGAGAGGAAGAAGAGGAAGCAGGAGAGGAGGAAGGAAAAGAGGAAGCAGATGGAGAGGAGGAAGAAAAAAGAGAAGAGGGAGCAGAAGGAGAGAAGAAAGAGGAAACAGAAGGAGAGGAGGAAGAAAAAAGAGAAGAGGAAGCAGAAGGAGAGAAGAAAGGAGAAGAGGAAGGAGAAGTGGAAGCAGAAGGAGAGGAGGAAAAAAAAAGAAGAGGATGAAGAAGGAGAGGAGGAAGGAGAGAAGGAAGAAGAATTAGGAGAGAAGGAAGAAGAAGGAGAGGAGAGGAGGAAGAAGACGAATCAGAAGGAGGGAAGAAAAGAGAAGAGGAAGCAGATGGAGAGGAAGAAGAGGAAGTAGGAGAGGAGGAAGGAAAAGAGGAAGCAGATGGAGAGGAGGAGGAGGAAGGAAAAGAGGAAGCAGATGGAGAGGAGGAGGAGGAAGGAAAAGAGGAAGCAGATGGAGAGGAGGAGGAGGAAGGAAAAGAGGAAGCAGATGGAGAGGAGGAGGAGGAAGGAAAAGAGGAAGCAGATGGAGAGGAGGAGGAGGAAGGAAAAGAGGAAGCAGATGGAGAGGAGGAGGAAGGAAAAGAGGAAGCAGAAGGAGAGGAGGAAGCAGAAGGAGAGGAGGAAGCAGAAGGAGAGGATTAAACAGGATTACACAGGAAAGCAAACAGCAACAGACCTTATGGTCCTTTCGAGGCTGCTTGTTAGAGAAAACTATGACTACAAGATCTAACTCTCCATGCTGAAAGATAAGGATAGTAAAGCAAGAAGGCTCCCCCCCCCCACCAAACCCTCCAGGAAAAAGTGAGAAAAACCACCATGCAGCATGGAAAAACTGACATGGAAATTTTATAGGAAACACTGGAAAGGAAAAGTCACATTCTATAATACTTTATCTATAAGTTACCCGATTGAGTAACCTGAAAGAGAAAGTAAACAAATAAAATAATAGTTACGGCATGACATTATTGTCACGAATCAATTCGCGACATTTCCCTTTTGTGAGAAGCCACGAACTATTAGTGGAAAACTCACTGTGTATCGCTCAGCTAACCGTTTCTCCCTCCATTTCGGAGTATACTTTTCAAAACATTCGTCACTTTCAAAAGTGAACGATTTAATGCACGTCACTAAGTGCTCTACTGAGTGATACAATTGTTTCTTTATCGTTCGCCTCTGCTTGCCTTAACCGTTAGCCACGCCTTCTTCCGGTGGCTTGTGCGTCCTGCCCATACAATGTATTTTGAATTCAGTCCAGTTGTTGCTGCGACGGAGAGAGGTCCTGTGCCAGCAGTGTGAGAGGTCAGCTAGTACCCAAACTCCACTTCACAGTTCTTCAGTACTTCCATCCTTAGTTCAGCTTGGGTGATACGCAGCATTCATCGACTATAGTATTTCCTTCTTGTATTTCCCTAGTCATAAGAGTTTAATTAAGGTGTTTTTTTCCTAGGCGTAAGTATTTAGCTATTGCGTGAGTGAGTGAGTGCGTCTCATTAATTTGATTTGAATTGTAACGTTAAATTTATTTTTTATAATCAATAAATTTAACAGTTCCTTTCTTGAGCTCAGTGTAAAGTAAAATCTTGTTTCATTTCTCCAAATTAAGCTTATTTTCCATATAGCTCCTAGCTTGCATAAACGTTTTACTATTCACAACTGGTACTTAGACCAGTCTTGTTGTATTAACTTAATATCCGTTGTGCCATAGGAGTTAAGCATCGGCAAGAACCTGATGTTAGTATTAGTTATTTATTGTCAGGGGTGAAGTAACTTTCTCCAGAGGCTAACAGTACAGTAATTCAGCAATTGTGAGTAATTAGTCTCTGCTGTGTACTGTTGAGAAAGTTTATAAATTCTCGTTCTTAGAGAATCGTAGCAAGTCAGCGTAAAGTAATCGTTGCTTGATGTAGCAAGACAATCATTGTCTCTGCTCTTCAATATTATTGAATATTAATATCAATTTAAATAATATTTAAGCATTTATTTTAAAAACACCGTGATATTATAAAAACCCCGTGACAATTGGCGACCTCATTCCAGGATATTAACTCCTAGCTCTAAAGCTGTTCACGAGATAGTGCTCACTCATTCATATTTAGGTATTTATAATTAAAGTTTATAGGCACAAGTTTACTGGTGTTTACCGTTAATTTAGCAAGTAGATTTTTGCTTTATTAATCAATAGAGTACTTAACTCTAGTTTATTCTTGGTAACGCCAGACGATTTTATTAGCTCCTGGGAAGTCGGCGTACCCATTGTGTTTATTATTGAGTGTTCCCAGTCATTTACATTTTTTATTTATTCTTTGCCAGTTAACTAGATAAGACTGGTCACCACTAGCTTGTGTCTGTATTCTTTATTTGTATTATTAGCATTCGTTTGCGAAGCAGTCAGTGCTCAGTTTCGTTTTGCTTAATAAATTAGCGCCATGGCTACTACTGTATTTTTACAGGAAGCCAAAGAAATGGGTCTTTCGGACCCAACCGAAATTAAAGAGTATATACTCTCACGGCATAATCAGGAGCAGAGCGCGAGAATGATGCCCGTGAAGAGCGTAAGATTCAGCGCGAATACGAGCGTGAACAGCGCGAATACGAGAGTGAACAGCACGAATACGAGCGTGAACAACGAGACAGAGAACGAGAGCACGAACGTGCCGAGCGAGAAGCACGTGAAAAACACGAATATGAAATGATGAAGCTCAAGCGAGATTCCTTGGCTTCAGACACGTCTGGTGCAGTTGGTCCAAGCTCCACGAGCGTTCCCCCTGCACATGTCCTGGCGACCCCACGCATCAAGCTTCCTTCATACAAGGAAGGCGAGCGAATCGAGCCGTACATAGCTCGTTTTGAGGACATGGCAGACATGTATCAACTGGATGAGGCAACTAAGCGGCTTCAGTTTCTTAGCCTATTTGAGGGCCCTGCCCTCGATATTCTCCACAGAATTCGTGGAGACAATCTCACATATGAGATGATGAAAGCTGCACTCATTAAGGCATATGGTCTCACAGTAGACGACACCAAAGTTCAGTTCATGCGAGCTCGTCTCCAAGACAAGGAGACAGCTGTTCAGTTCCTTGATCGTCTCACAGCTTACTTAAATGAGTGGATGGAGAAAGATGAAACTCCTTCCACGCGTGAGGGGATAATTGACCTTATGCTGCGTACACAGCTAGAGAGGTCGTGGCCTGCTGAGCTCATAGCACAGCTTAAGATCTGCCAGGTGAAAGATGCCAGCCAAATGGCAGAAAAGGCTGACGCATTGTTTACTGCATACGGGTATCAAGCTCGTAAGCAAAACACCTGGAGCAGAAAAGATACTGCCAAGTCTGGGAAGCCGTCTCAGACTAAATCCCAGCACCAAGGCCGTTCTCAGAGTAATGTCCAAGGTCCAAAACCACAGAAGGACCAGGGGCAAAATACACAGCAGCCTGCTTGGAAGCGGTACAACAAGCACCCCAACCAGCAGCAGTTCCCCAAGCAGCAGCAGCAGCAATACAAGGACAAGCCACGTAACCCTCAGTCAGGTCAATTAGTGCATCGGAGGCAGGAGGCTAATGCAGCCTTCATTCCACAAGTACCCGGTGGTGTCATCTCTACCAGTACAGGTACTTCCCAACAGTTCACAAGTCCCCCTCCGACCATGAACTCTCCTCAGACACCTAGTTCCCAGGGCGCCACGTTTGCTGCATCGGTTGTTCCGCAGTCTCATGAATGACTGGCTGCTACCTCCTCAGACCCTTCCACCAACAACACTGCCTTTCTTGTTCAGCAAGGGTCTGTAGGAGGTGTTTCTGTAAATGTCCTGAGGGACAATGGTTCCTCAGGCTGCTCTGTTAAGCAGAGTTTAGTTCGGCCTGATGAGTATACAGGTCGACAGATCCAAGTTAGACTTATTGATGGATCAGTGAGATTGTTCCCTAAGGCACATATCCAGGTGGCATCTCCATTTTATACTGGTACGACACTTGCAGTTGTCATGCCAGAACCCCTATTTGACCTTATATTAGGCAACATCGCTGGGATCAAAAATAGTTGTGCCGTAGATGTTGCTACTCAGACTTCGGCTGCTGCGATAACACAAGCCATGGCCAAGGCTCCAAATCGCGTCACTCCGTTGACCGTCGCAACGCCGCAAGATCTGATTCGTAGTCAAGATGTTGTCCAAGAGCAACAGACTGACTCGACACTTGCCTCAGTGTGCAAGAAGCTGGAGGGTAATGTGATCAAGTATTCACGGGGAGGTCAAGCCAGGTTCCTTCGTAAGCGAGGACGGCTGTACCGTGAGTCACAGACACCCCAGGGTGAGGTTCGACTGCAGTTTGTCGTTCCTGCAAAGTATCGCCAAGCAGTGTTTGAATTAGGTCACTGTTCAGCGATGGGAGGTCACATGGGTCAAAAGAAGACCTCTGACCGCATCCATGCTGACTTTTTCTGGCCAGGAATGGGACGGGAAATAACGAGGCTCGTACGTTCCTGTGATGTGTGACAGCGTACCACTGACCGGGGACGTGTCCGTCCTGCGCCACTGAAGCCAATGCCCATAATCTCTGAACCGTTCGAGAGAGTAGCAGTTGACATAGTTGGGCCAATCTCTCCTAGGGCTAGTGATGGATCAAAGTATATCCTCACTATAGTTGATTTCAGCACACGGTGGCCTGAAGCCGTGGCCCTTAAGAATATAGAGGCCGTCACTGTTGCTGAGGCATTAATTGAAGTGTTCTGTCGTGTAGGTATCCCTAAGGAGGTCTTGAGCGACTGGGGTTCGCAGTTCACTTCGGCAATGATGAACGAAACGTTCAGGTTGCTGTCCATCCGAGGCTTACGAACTACGCCGTATCATCCCATGTGTAACGGGTTGTGTGAGAGGTTCAATGGAACTCTCAAGAAGATGTTTAGGCGCATGACCGCCGAACAGCCAAAGGAATGGCCGCGGTTCATTGCTCCTCTTCTATTTGCTTATCGAGAAGCCCCACAGCATTCATTGAAATTCTCACCCTTTGAACTGGTGTATGGGAGGTCGGTCCGGGGCCCACTTCAAGTCCTTCGTGAGTTATGGGACGATGAAGAACCCGACCCTGAAGTCAAGACCACCTACACCTACGTCCTTGATTTGGCTGACCGCCTCCAGTCGACGTGCAAGTTAGCTAAGGAAGAACTGATCAAGGCGCGTGAAGTTCAAAAGGCTTATTATGATAAGAAGGCAAAGCTTTGGAAGTTTAGTCCAGGCGATAAATGCTTGGTATTACTCCCCACTGCCCAGAACAAGTTGTTGGCGCAGTGGAAGGGTCCATTCGATGTAGTAGAGCGCATTTCAGACCTCAACTACATAATACAGATGGGGAATCTTCGTAAAAGGTTCCACATTAACATGTTGAAGGCTTATCATGAGTCAGACCCCGAGGAGACTGGCCTACGAGTAGCTGATGATAGTGACCAGCCACTGGAAGAAACCGGGGCAGCTGCGGTGATCCCAGCTGATGACCATGATGACGAGCCCTTAACCGCTCAGTCCCATCAGGAAGAGACTGTCGGAGATGTTTTACTTAACCCTGACTTAGCAGTAGGGGACCAGAATGCCTTATGGTCACTGCTCTGTCAGTATGCTGATGTCTTCTCAGACCAACCTAGACTTGCAAAGGTTGCGTGTCATAAAACTGAGTTGACCAGCAATGCTCCTATAAAGGTTAAGCCATATCCGATTCCCATGCGACTACAGGGTGCAGTAGATAAGGAAATTGCTGACATGGAGACTGCAGGCATTATCGAAAAGTCCTCATCTCCTTACTGTAGTCCGATGGTAGTAGTCCGCAAGAAAGATGGTGGAGTCAGGATTTGTGGCGACTATAGAAGGCTCAATGCAATCACCAAAGTGGATGCTGAGCCAATGGGTGACCATATTGCCATCTTCTCCAAGCTGGTAGGGTCACGATATTTCACGAAGCTCGACCTAGCGAAGGGATTCTTCCAGATTCCCCTTCATCCTGAGAGTCATCAGTTCACCGCCTTTGCTACTCCTAGGGGGTTGTACCAGTATAAAGTCCTCCCATTTGGACTTACCAATTCCCCAGCAGTATTCAATCGTGCCATGAGACAAGTGCTCCATGGTATTGTAGGAGTGGAGATGTTTGTTGACGATGTCCTCGTTCATTCCGCCACATTGGAGGAGCACCTCAGACTCTTGGAAATTGTCTTCAGTAGACTCCAGAGTTTCAACATGACTGTGAAGCCTAGCAAATGCAAGATTGCTCACAGTGAGGTGGAGTTCCTTGGTCATATTGTTGGCAACAATCACTGCAGGTGTCAGGGTGACAAGATCAGGAAGGTTAAAGAAGCCCCGAGACCCGTGCCCAAGAAACAGGTTAGGGCATTTCTTGGCCTAGTGGGATATTATAGGAGTTTTATTCCCAACTTTGCTCTCATTGCCCAACCGTTGTACGAAGTGCTACGGAAATATGCTCCAAACACCATTGAATGGGGAGAAGCACAAGAGAGATCTTTTGCCACCCTCAAGAATATGTTGTGCAAGGAGCCCATTTTGCAGTTGCCTGATTCCAGCAAACCTTTCATACTGCGCACTGATGCTTCACAAGATGGAGTAGGTGCTGTATTGATGCAGGAATCGGAAGGTGGAATCTTCCCAGTGGCATACCACAGCCGTAGGCTAAAACCCGCCGAGAGGAATTACAGTACTGTTGACAAGGAACTCTTGGCTGTGGTTGATGGTGTTAAAAAATATTATTATTATTTATTTGGGGCATCATTTGTTCTGGAAACTGACCATATGCCACTCACTAGTCTTAGCACGACCAAGACGGCTAATGCAAGATTGACACGCTGGACACTGTATTTACAGCAGTTTAACCTTGTTGTGAGATACATCAAGGGAAGTGATAACGTAGGTGCAGACCTGATGTCTCGCCTACTAACTGCTGACTAACATGGGCAGTTGTTGTATGCTGGGTTCCGTGATAGGCATCCTCAGAGATTTGAGTAATCCAAGGACTAGCCTGGTTCCCAGTCAAAAGTGTAGACCTGACGTCTCACTTGTTGGCCCCACAGGACACAGTATGTCCAGGGCCTGTACATACACGTGTACTGTAGATTAAGGGGGAAGAGAGAACTCCACAGAGGTGACTTGAGGCTATGGAAGACCCAAGTTTGCACAAGGATTCTCAGCTCCCCGATACTAATATAAGTACTGTGGGTTAAGGGGGAAGTTCGAGAGAGAACTCCGCAGAGGCGACTTGAGGCTATGGAAGACCCAAGTTTGCACAAGGATTCTCAGCTTCCCGATACTAATATAAGTATTGTAGGTTAAGGGGGAAGTTCGAGAGAGAACTCCACAGAGGCGACTTGAGGCTATGGAAGACCCAAGTTTGCACAAGGATTCTCAGCTTCCCGGTACTAATATAAGTATTGTATTGTAGGTTAAGGGGGAAGTTCGAGAGAGAACTCCGCAGAGGCGACTTGAGGCTATGGAAGACCCGAGTTTGCACAAGGATTCTCAGCTCCCCGATACTAATATAAGTATTGTAGGTTAAGGGGGAAGTGAGAACTCCGCAGAGGCGACTTGAGGCTATGGAAGACCCAAGTTTGCACAAGGATTCTCAGCTCTCCGATACTAATATAAGTACTGTAGGTTAAGGCACTTCCTCCTATTTTCTATTTTAGTGTGATGGGCGAATAATATTTCACCAGGATAGGCATCCTTTGTCGGAAATTTAGGAATAAAGGTTGAGGACCCGTGTGCAGTTCGAGGCTATGGAAGACCCGAGTTTGCACAGGGATTCTCAACTTGCTGACATAATCGTGTGCTATAATTAATGGCGACCTCGAATGTACGAAGCTTAGGCTGTCACTTGTATTTTTCAGCTAGAGCGTACTTTTCGTAGCATGTACTGATTGCTAGGCAGAGAGAGTGATTGTAACGTAATAAGAATTTTGTCTCATTGACACTTTTGATGCTCCACCTTAATTGGTTTTGCAGGTTCAGCAATGGGTGTAGCAGTTTTGCTGTGCGGGCCAGCTGATCGTCTGCCGCATGCTGCCGCCTCTTCTCCTCTGCCTTCGTCGTCGTCATGTTATTATTTACTGTGTCATTTTACACATAGGTACAGTCACACTACAACTGTCACACCTACACCGTGTATTACATACACCACGCTACACAACAATTAGTTGTTAGTGTAAATGTAGCGAATTTTCGCTCAGTTTGACCTGAGTACAGGATTTCCACCGTCGTCACGGAGTTTTTCCCTCAAGCTTGCTTCTATTAACGTAAAAACGAGTTTTTTTTCGCTCACTGGCGACTGTGACTTTCTCCTGTAGCAGGATAGCACACACACCACAGTGTGAATCTTGTGTGACTGACTTAGGATGTGTACATATGTATATATATATATATATATATATATATATATATATATATATCAACAAATTTTTTTCCCATAAGGAAAAAATTTAACTTTGTAAGGGCGTAATGTCACGAATCAATTCGCGACTTTTGCCTTTTGTGAGAAGCCATGAACTATTAGTGGAAAACTCACTGTGTATCGCTCAGCTAACCGTTTATCCCTCCATTTCGGAGTATACTTTTCAAAACATTCGTCACTTTCAAAAGTGACCGATTTAATGCACGTCACTAAGTGCTCTACTGAGCGATACAATTGTTTCTTTATCGTTCGCCTCTGCTTGCCTTAACCGTTAGCCACACCTTCTTCCGGTGGCTTGTGCGTCCTGCCCATACAATGTATTTTGAATTCAGTCCAGTTGTTGCTGCGACGGAGAGAGGTCCTGTGCTAGCAGTGTGACAGGTCAGCTAGTACCCAAACTCCACTTCACAGTTCTTCAGTACTTCCATCCTTAGTTCAGCTTGGGTGATACGCAGCATTCATCGACTATAGTATTTCCTTCTTGTATTTCCCTAGTCATAAGAGTTTAATTAAGGTGTTTTTTTCCTAGGCGTAAGTATTTAGCTATTGCGTGAGTGAGTGAGTGCGTCTCATTAATTTGATTTGAATTGTAACGTTAAATTTATTTTTTGTAATCAATAAATTTAACAGTTCCTTTCTTGAGCTCAGTGTAAAGTAAAATCTTGTTTCATTTCTCCAAATTAAGCTTATTTTCCATATAGCTCCTAGCTTGCATAAACGTTTTACTATTCATAACTGGTACTTAGACCAGTCTTGTTGTATTAACTTAAAATCCGTTGTGCCATAGGAGTTAAGCATCGGCAAGAACCTGATGTTAGTATTAGTTATTTATTGTCAGGGGTGAAGTAACTTTCTCCAGAGGCTAACAGTACAGTAATTCAGCAATTGTGAGTAATTAGTCTCTGCTGTGTACTGTTGAGAAAGTTTATATATTCTTGTTCTTAGAGAATCGTAGCAAGTCAGCGTAAAGTAATCGTTGCTTGATGTAGCAAGACAATCATTGTCTCTGCTCTTCAATATTATTGAATATTAATATCAATTTAAATAATATTTAAGCATTTATTTTAAAAACACCGTGATATTATAAAAACCCCGTGACAATTATAAACCGGTACATTGAGTTAATGGGAAGTCTGTGGACATAACGTGGAAGCTACACACTGCACAGTGTGGATGTTTAGGGGTGGTGCGGCAGCCTTGCCTGGCGCTTTTAAGGTAGGCAGCAGTCAATCAGGCCCTAGCTCCATTCACTCCACTGAGACAGGGAACTCTCCCATGTGGGACAAGTACACTAGATTCATCCTAAAGCAGTGACCCCTGGTACATTAAAAAAAATCCCGATGGTGGTCGCTTGACTAACAGGGACCCTCAGTGATCCACAGCCCATCACAGGTCAAAAGTAAGAGTAGTGACCGTTAACTCAGGGTTATCTGTGCAGATCCTAATCTGTGCTTATATTGCTTTCTTTGCATTGGGGAGATTGAAAAATATATAAGACGGGTGTCTTAGATAAAAGGGGACTGCACAGTGCACAGTGTGGATGTGCAATGCACAGAGTGGATGTTTAGGGGTGGTGCGGCAACCTTCCCTGGCGCTTTTTAGGTAGGCAGCAGTCAATCAGGCAATAGCTCCGTTCACTCCATTGAGACAAGGAACTCTCCCATGTGGGACAAGTACACAAGTTTCATCCTGAACCAGTGACCCCTGCTACATTAAAAAAATCCCGATGGTGGTCACTTGACTAACAGGGACCCTCAGTGATCCACAGCCCATCACAGGTCGAAAGTAAGAGTAGTGACCGTTAACTCAGGGTTATCTGTGCAGATCCTAATCTGTGCTTACTGTATATTACCTCATTTGCTTTGGGTAAATCGAAAAACGTATAATGACGTGACGTGACGCTATGTTAAGTTTACTGGGTGTCCTGTAGACACGAGGGGACTGCACAGTGTGGATGTTTAGGGGTGGTGCGGCAGCCTTGCCTGGCGCTTTTAACGTAGGCGGCAGTCAGTCAGGCCCTAGCTCCATTCACTCCACTGAGACAGGGAACTCTCCCATATGGGACAAGTACACAAGTTTCATCCTGAAGCAGTGACCCCTGGTACATTAAAAAAATCCCGATGGTGGTCGCTTGACTAACAGGGACCCTCAGTGATCCACAGCCCATCACAGGTCGAAAGTAAGAGTAGTGACCGTTAACTCAGGGTTATCTGTGCAGATCCTAATCTGTGCTATATTGCTTTGTTTGCACGAA
This sequence comes from Coenobita brevimanus, assembly GCF_032717465.1. Taxonomy (NCBI): domain Eukaryota; kingdom Metazoa; phylum Arthropoda; class Malacostraca; order Decapoda; family Coenobitidae; genus Coenobita; species Coenobita brevimanus. Next base: position 7,538,772 of record NC_137026.1, on the reverse strand, counting down.
ATAAATTGAAAATGTATAATAACGTGACGCAACACTATGTACGGGTAGGTTGTTTACGGGGTGTCTTGTAGACAAAAGGGGCATGAACTTACATGTACCGTAGCTATAAAAGCAAGTTATTCAGACAGAAAAAGAGTCAGCTGAGGCTTCTCGTGCAAATACTTGTCTAATTTGTTTTTGAATGTCTCAATTGAGATACTGTTCACGGTATCTGAGGGTAATCTGTTCCAGATATTTACAACTCTGTTAAAGAAGAAGTATTTTGCTTCGTGGGATTGGAATCGCTTTCCCATAATTTTGCAGCCATTACTTCTGGTTTGACTCGACCGGTCTATATCAAAATATTTATTCATGTCTAAGTTGTCATATCCCTTCATGATTTTGGAAACTTCAATAAGGTCCCCTCTTAACCTGCGCTTCGTTAGGCTAAATAATTTAAGTTCTTCAAGGCGTTCCTCATATGGTTTGTTTCTAAGTTGTGGTATCATTTTTGTGATTCTTCGCTGAATTTTCTCTAATTTTTCAATGTCCTTTCTGTAGTACGGAGACCAGAATTGCACACAATACTCAAGATGGGGGTGCACTAGCTAGCTGTACAAGGCAAGTATGACTTTTTCCGATTTAAACTCGATAGTTCTTCCAATAAAACCCGCTAGCTTGTTTGCAATTTTAACCGCCTCGGTACACTGCTTGCTTGGTTTTAGGTCATTTGATATTATCACACCAAGATCCTTTTCATTGTCTGTACTTGATAACTGAATATTGTTCATTTTGTAATTCGCATAGACTTTGTTACTTCCAATATGAAGTACTTTACATTTTTCTGTGTTGAATTTCATTTGCCATTTTTCTGCCCAGCTTGCTAAAGTATTAAGGTCATTGTGTAACTGCTGCCACTGTAATTTTGAAGTGACTTTACTGGTTATTTTAGTATCATCTGCAAATTTGGATACTTTACAATTTAGACCCTCATCAATATCATTCATATAGATAATAAAAAGTATCGGTCCAAGTACTGAGCCTTGGGGAATGCCGCTGATCACATTACTCCATCTGGATTCCTTTCCGTTTATCACAACTCGCTGTTTTTGAAAGCCAGTCTTGTAACCATTTTTGCGTATTTCCTTTTATTCCATGTGCTTCTGTTTTTCTCATGAGACGCTTGTGAGGGACAGTGTCAAATGCTTTCTGAAAGTCGAGGTAAATTATGTATACTGCTCTTGAGTCATCGTATGATTTGTAAACATCATGGAAGAAGTCCAGTAAGTTAGTTAAGCATGAACGACGATGTCTGAATCCATGCTGCGAGTCTTTAATTATATTATTTTCTTCTAGATAATGAACTATTTTATTTCTTATGATTTTTTCCATTAACTTGCACACTACTGATGTTAAGCTGATTGGTCTGTAATTTCCTGGGTGCGACTCATTTCCTTTTTTTTAAAGTTGGTGTTACATTTCCTAGTTTCCATTCGCATGGAACTTTCCCAGTACTTAATGATTTATTGAATAAGACAGAGAGTGGCAGCAGTAACTCATGTTTTGCTTCTTTGAGAATTCTCGGTGATATTTTGTCGGAGCCAGGGGTTTTGTTTATGTTCGTACTATTTATGGCTGAAAGGATATCGTTATTATGGATAGCATAGTTACTAAAGACTGTGCTATTTGCTTGGTTTGTGGGTAACAGTAGGTTTCTGGTGGTGTTTTCTACTGTAAAAACAGACGCAAAGTAATCGTTAAGAATGTTTGCCATTTCGACCTCATTTTCAGTGTGGTTGCCATTGTTTGTTTTTAGAGGACCTATTGATGTAGTCATAACCTTTTTCTTTCTAATGTAACTGTAAAATTCTTTAGGATTTGATCTGCACGTATTAGCAGTGTGGATCTCCAGTGCTCTTTTGCTTTGTTTAATAAGTCTTTTCGATATGCGGCGCAGATTATCGTACTGTAATTAACATCATTATTTTGTGTAGCTTTATATTTATGGTGTGCCAGTTTTTTGGTTATTAAGTTATTTTTAATTTCACTGGACCACCACTTTGGTTTACTATTTCCAGCTGGACGTCTGTTACGTAGTGGCACACTTGACTTTACCACTTCATTAATTTTTTAGTGAATATTTCCCATGCTTGGTTTATGTCATCGGTTTCAGACATTTGATTCCAATCTGCAGTTGCAAGTAGCGCTCTGAGCCTGCTGAAATTAGCTCTACGATAATCTGGGACCTTTTCTTTGCTCTCCGTTTCTTTTACTTTTTCAGTAGGAAGCAGAAGGAGAGGAGGAAGAGGAAGGAAAAGAGGAAGCAGAAGAAGAGGAGAGGAGGAGAGGAAGTATAAGGAAAAGAGGAAGCAGAAGGAGAGGAGGAAGAGAAAGAGGAAGCAGAAGGAGAGGAGGAAGAGAAAGAGGAAGCAGAAGGAGAGGAGGAAGCAGAAGAGGAAGGTGAAGAGGAAGCAGAAGGAGAGGAAGAGGAGGAAGGAGAAGAGGAAGAGGAAGAAGGAGAAGAGGAAGCAGAAGGAGAGGAGAAGGAGGAGAAGAGGAAGGAGATAAATCCTTTGGGTGGTTAGGGTTTACATGTCACGTAATGCCATTCGGGGAAGAGGAACCGGTCACTCTTGTCTTTAATTTCTTATACTTTTTAAGGCAGTACTTGGAAGTTCTCTCTCTCTCTCTCTCTCTCTCTCTCTCTCTCTCTCTCTCTCTCTCTCTCTCTCTCAAATTTCTAATACTTTTGAAGGCAATACTTGGAAATTCTCTCTCTCTCTCTCTCTCTCTCTCTCTCTCTCTCTCTCTCTCTCTCTCTCTCTCTCTCTCTCAAATTTCTCATACTTTTGGAGGCAATACTTGGAAATTCACTCTCTCTCTCTCTCTCTCTCTCTCTCTCTCTCTCTCTCTCTCTCATACTTTTGAAGGCAGTACTTGGAAGTTCTCTCTCTCTCTCTCTCTCTCTCTCTCTCTCTCTCTCTCTCTCTCTCTCTCTCTCTCTCTCTCTCTCTCTCTCTCTCTCTCTCTCTCTCTCTCTCTCTCTCTCTCTCTCTCAAATTTCTCATACTTTTGAAGGCAATACTTGGAAATTCTCTCTCTCTCTCTCTCTCTCTCTCTCTCTCTCTCTCTCTCTCTCTCTCATACTTTTTAAGGCAGTACTTGGAAATTCTCTCTCTCTCTCTCTCTCTCTCTCTCTCTCTCTCTCTCTCTCTCTCTCTCTCTCATACTTTTTAAGGCAGTACTTGGAAATTCTCTCTCTCTCTCTCTCTCTCTCTCTCTCTCTCTCTCTCTCTCTCTCTCTCTCTCTCATACTTTTTAGGGCAGTACTTGGAAATTCTCTCTCTCTCTCTCTCTCTCTCTCTCTCTCTCTCTCTCTCTCTCTCTCTCTCTCTCTCTCTCTCTCTCTCTCTCATACTTTTTAGGGCAGTACTTGGAAATTCTCTCTCTCTCTCTCTCTCTCTCTCTCTCTCTCACACACACACACACACACACACACACACACACACACACACACACACACTTACGGAGCGATGCCAGTCAGGTCTCCGGTCTTCGTCAATGGTTGAAGTAATTTGGCTACTTGTCTCATCCTCACTACCCCGCCCACCATCACCCTCCACACGCCCACGCCCACGTCCTCCCCGCCCACGCCCTCCTCGGCCACACCGCCCACACACGAGGCCAGGGCGGTGATCTGAGGAAGAGAGTTTATTTTTGCGAAAAGTCTATCTATCTACCTATTGGCAGACGCCTTAATCCCATGCTAGGTGGCCACAAACAAATCGCCTCCACGTCGCCCTGTCCCCCGCCAATTCATTGCCCTGCTCCCAGCTCACACCCCCCTCTCTCATGTACCTCTCCACTCCATCCCTCCATCTCATCCTTGGCCTCCCCTTCCCTCTCCCCCCCTCCACCTCACTCACATACACTCTCCTCGTCAGTCTCTCACTCCCCATCCTCTCCACATGGCCAAATCACCTCAGTGTGTTTCTCCTAACGCTTCCTATCGCATCCACATCGACACCACAACGCTCCTTCACTTCCTCATTTGTCAGTATGTCTCTCCACGTAACTCCACACTCACATACACTCACATACACTCTCCTCGTCAGTCTCTCACTCTCCATCCTCTCCACATGGCCAAACCACCTCAGTGTGTTTCTCCTAAAGCGAAATGTAACGGAGGAAAAAGTCGACTGTGTTGAAAGTAAAGGAAGCTGTGGAGATTAATGTGTGTTTATATGGATGAAGTGTGTGTGTGTGTGTGTGTGTGTGTGTGTGTGTGTGTGTGTGTGTGACTACGTATTTGTATATGTATGCGTCCTCCTACTTATCATCCATTCATCCATCTATACCTATCTGCTGACCCATCTCTCTCTCTCTCTCTCTCTCTCTCTCTCTCTCTCTCTCTCTCTCTAGCTATACCTATCTACTTACCCATCTACCTACCTATGTATCTATCCATTTCTCTCTCTCTCTCTCTCTCTCTCTCTCTCTCTCACCTCGCTCTGCGCCAGCCTCCTATGGAACACCCGGGGCAGCGTCACTCGACCCCCGAAGGACGTGATGTCGGGGGCTTTGTAGAGGCTTGTGGGCACGCCGAGGGTCAGGGTCACTCTCTGGAGGCGGGGTTAGCCAAAACGTCAGGCAGGAGAATAACACTGAACTCTAGAATACGATGCTAGTCACGAAGAAGTGCTATGGAAGGGATGTAAAGCCTAAAATTGCCATCTCTCCATCTTGAATTCTAAATGTAACAGTAGATTAACACTAGAATACGATGCTAGTCACGAGGAAGTGCTAAATGTAACAGTAGATTATCACTAGAATACCATGCTAGTCACGAAGAAGTGCTATGGAAGGGATGTAGAGCCACAGTACTCTTTTTTCACTCTAACTTGGCCTAAAATATATACGATACTATACTCCGTTTTTTTTATTGAGGCGAAGATGCACTCAACAGGTTGTTGATGATTGGCTGAATGCAACATGTCCAAAAAATATTTACTAACTCAAATTTCCCTCTCAGATATTTGTTGTCAGTTAATAATGCTAGATTATGAAGTAATGTTGCATTCAGCCAATAATCACTAATCTGTCAAGTGCATCTTCGCCTCGATTAAAAAAAAAAAAAAAAAAATGAGTATAGTCACGACGAAGTGCGATGGAAAGGATGTAGATCCGTTGCATTACTTTCTGTAGTAAACTAAAATAAGATACAATAGGACAAGCATCTTGGCCAAATTATGTAAAAAAAAAGTTAAAGAAGGTCCCAAACACCTTTTCCTGTGATTTATTTTGCTTATTATACCTTACTGTCCTATTCTGTGATATATATTCATTCTTGTAACATCACCATACTCCCCATAAATAACATCTATCTATCTATCTATAGCCAGACGACTTAATCCCATAAGAGGTGACCACAAACAAATCGCCTCCACGTCGCCCTGTCCCCCGCCATTTCATTGCCCTGCTCCCAACTCACACACCCCTCTCGCATATACCTCTCCACTCCATCCCTTCATCTCATCCTTGGCCTCCCCCTCCCTCACCCCCCCTCCAAAGGATATTAGCCAGCCATATCCAAAAATAAATCGCTAAAGAAGAGGTGTTAGGGAGCTTTAACTACTCCCTACTCAACAACAACCAGGCAACACTATACTCTTTATACTCTAACTTGGCCTAAAATTGACAACCCCCATCTTCACTGCTAAGTTTAACAACATATTGACACTAGAAAATGATGCTAGTCACGAAGAAGTGCAATGGAAAGGATGTAGAACTGAGGTAATTGTTTCTCAAAGTTGATCATTAAGGGAGGCAAAAGGGAGAGAGAGAGAGAGAGAGAGAAAGAAAGAGAGAGAGAAGAATAGAAAGAGGCAAGGGAGAGTGGTGATGTGGTTGGATGGGACAGAATGAGAGAGAGAGAGAGAGAGAGAGAGACGTACTCCCTCGGTGAAGGCGTAACCCTCAGGAGGCACGAACACAGGGACGGGCACTGCATCCAGATATATGCCAGGACTGCTCCCAACGACTATGCACAGGTGACGCCACTGCCAGGGGGCAATAGGAGCCAGGGTCTGCATCAGGGAGTCTCCATGCTGCACCACGTACCGCCCTCCGCCTACTGTGGAAGGGGAAGTGGCCAGCTGGTTAGAGAAATGGTGTGGTCTTGAGAGGACAAGAGTTCATTCCCGACACGGCTGAAATGATAGGTTTACCGTACGCCTGTATAGTAATGATAATAATAATAATAATAATAATAATAATAATAATGATAATAATAATAATGATGATAATAATAATAATATTAAGGATGATGATGATGATAATAATAATAATAATATTAATAATAATAATAATAATAATAATAATAATAATAATCTATCTATCTATCTATTGCCAGAAGCCTCAATCCCGTTTGGGGTGGCCACAAACAAATAGCCTCCAAGTCGCCCTGTCCCCTGCCATCTCACTGCCCTGCTCCCAACTCACACCCCCCTCTCTCATATACCTCTCCACCCCATCCCTCCATCTCCTCCTCGGCCTCCCCCTCCCTCTTCCCCCCTCCACCTCACTCACATACACTCTCTTCGTCAGTCTTTCACCCTCCATCCTCTCCACATGGCCAAACCACCTCAGTGTGTTCCTCATAACGCTTCCTATCACATCCACATCCACACCACAACGCTCCTTTACATCCTCATTCGTCAGCCTGTCTCTCCATGTGACTCCACAGGCTTCTCTTAAATAACTGATTTCCACTGCTGTCACTCTTGACTTGTGTCCTTCCAACAACGTCCAAGCTTCACTTCCGTACGTTAGAGTTGGTATCACAATACTGTCATGTAGTAACTTTTTCACTTCCATGCTCACTTCCCTGTTTCTTATCACTGCTTTCAAAGAACCAGCAACCTTTCTTCCCTGCTGTACCCTTTCACGCACTTCACCCTCCAAACCTCCATCCTTACTCATCACACTACCCAAGTACTTAAACGTACTCACATTTTCCAATTCCTCACCATCCAACCTCGCTGTACATTCACTGACTTCACCTCTCTCAAACACCATCACTTTACTCTTCCCTACATTCACCTTTAGATTCCGTTTCATACACACTCTCCCAAACTCATCCACCAATCCTTGCAGCTCCCCTTCGTCTTCACTCAACAACACAGTATCATCGGCAAACAACAGTACAGGGAGTTTCCAAACACTAGCCTCTCTCACCAGGGCCACTCCAACATCCACTACCCTACCTTGTACCTCTTTTATTACCCCATCCATGTAAAGATTGAACAACCATGGAGACATGACACATCCCTGTTTCAACCCAACTTCCAAAGAGAAAAATTCACTTAGTTCACCATCCACACGCACTGCAGCCTTCGCACCATCGTACATACTCTTCACAGCATTCAACAACTTCCCATCTACTCCTTATATTCTAAACACTTTCCACAATCCTTGTCTATCCACCCTGTCATATGCTTTCTCCAAATCCATGAAAGCCACATACAACTTCTTTCCCTTCTCTAGAAACTTTTCAACTAAAGATCTAAGAATGAATATCTGATCTACACAACATCTTCCCTTCCTAAAGCCTCCCTGTTCTTCTCCAACTAATTTTTCTGTTCTTT
>NC_137026.1:7466147-7526147 GCF_032717465.1 Coenobita brevimanus | reverse complement strand
ACACGCCTCACCACACACCTGCCTCACCACACACCTGCCTCACCACACACCTGCTTCACCACACACCTGCCTCATCACACACCTGCATCACCACACACCTGCATCACCACACACCTGCATCACCACACACCTGCCTCACACATTTGTCTCACCACACACCTGCTCACCACACACCTGCCTCACTACACACCTGCCTCACCACACACCTCCCTCATCACACACCTGCATCACCACACACCTGCCTCACACATCTGTCTCACCACACACCTGTCACCACACACTTACCTCCTTACCACACACACCTGCCTCACCACACACCTGCCTCACGACACACCAACATCACCACACACCTGCCTCACCACACACCTGCTTCACCACACACCTGCCTACTCACCACACACCTGCCTCCTCACTACACACCTACCTCACCACAAACCTACCTCACCACACACCTACCTCACCACACACACGCCTCACCACACACCTGCCTCACCACACACCTACCTCACCACACACCTACCTCACCACACACACGCCTCACCACACACACGCCTCACCACACACCTGCCTCACCACACACCTGCCTCACCACACACCTGCCTCACCACACACCTACCTCACCACACACCTGCCTCACCACACACCTGCCTCACTACACACCTGCCTCATCACACACCTGCATCACCACACACCTGCCTCACACATTTGTCTCACCACACACCTGCCTCACTACACACCTGCCTCACCACACACCTCCCTCATCACACACCTTCATCACCACACACCTGCCTCACACATCTGTCTCACCACACACCTGTCACCACACACTTACCTCCTTACCACACACACCTGCCTCACCACACACCTGCCTCACGACACACCTACATCACCACACACCTGCCTCACCATACACCTGCTTCACCACACACCTGCCTACTCACCACACACCTGCCTCCTCACTCCACACCTACCTCACCACACACCTACCTCACCACACACCTGCTTCACCACACACTTGCCTCACCACACACCTACTTCACCACACACCTGCCTCACCACACACCTGCCTCACCTCACACCTGCCTCACCACACACCTGCATCACCAGACACCTGTCTCACACATCTGTCTCACCACACACCTGCTCACCACACTTACCTCCTCACCACACACCTGCCTTATCACACACCTGCCTCACGACACATCTGCCTCACCACACACCTACCTCACCACACACCTCATCTCACACCTACCTGCCTCACCACACACCTGCCTCACGACACACCTGCATCATCACATACCTACCTCACCACACACCTGCCTCACACATCTGTCTCACCACACACCTGCTCACCACACACTTACCTCCTCACCACACACCTGCCTCACCACACATCTGCCTCACCACACACCTACCTCACCACACACCTATCTCACCACACACCTGCCTCACCTCACACCTGCCTCACCACACACCTGCATCACCACTCACCTGTCTCACACATCTGTCTCACCACACACCTGCTCACCACACACTTACCTCCTCACCACACACCTGCCTTATCACACACCTGCCTCACGACACATCTGCCTCACCACACACCTACCTCACCACACACCTCATCACACACCTACCTGCCTCACCACACACCTGCCTCACCACACACCTGCATTATCACATACCTAGCTCACCACACACATGCCTCACACATCTGTCTCACCACACACCTGCTCACCACACACTTACCTCCTCACCACACACCTGCCTCACCACATATCTGCCTCACCACACACCAACCTCACCACACACCTGACTCACCACACACCTGACTCACCCCACACCTACCTCACCACACACCTGCCTCACCACACATCTGCCTCACCACACACCTGCCTCACCACACACCTGCCTTTACACATCTGCTTCACCACACATCTGCCTCGCCACACACCTACCTCACTACACACCTATCTCACCACACACCTGCCTCACCTCACACCTGCATCACACACCTGCCTCACCACACACCTACTCACCACACACCTGCCTCACCACACACCTGCTTCACCACACACCTGCCTCACCACACACCTACCTCCTCGCTACACACCAACCTCACCACACACCTGCCTCACCACACACCTGCCTCACTACACACCTGCCTTACCACACACCTGCCTCACCACACACCTGCCTCACCACACACCTGCCTCACCACACACCTGCTTCACCACACACCTGCCTCACCACACACCTGCCTCACATACCTACCTCACCACACACCTACTCATCACACACCTACCTCACCACACACCTGCCTCACCACACACCTGCATCACCACACACCTGCCTCACCACACACCTACCTCCTCGCTACACACCAACCTCACCACACACCTGCCTCACCACACACCTGCCTCACTACACACCTGCCTTACCACACACCTGCCTCACCACACACCTGCCTCACCACACACCTGCCTCACCACACACCTGCTTCACCACACACCTGCCTCACCACACACCTGCCTCACATACCTACCTCACCACACACCTACTCATCACACACCAACCTCACCACACACCTGCATCACCACACACCTGCATCACCACACACTTACCTTACCACACACCTGCCTCACCACACAACTGTCTCACCACACACCTGCCTTACCACACACCTGCCTCACCCTCACCACACATCTGCCTCACCACACACCTACCTAAACACACACCTACCTCACCACACACCTACCTCACCACACACCTGCTTCACCACAGACCTGCCTCACCACACACCTGCATCACCACACACCTACCTCACCACACACCTACCTCACCACACACCTGCTTCACCACACACTTGCCTCACCACACACCTACTTCACCACACACCTGCCTCACCACACACCTGCCTCACCACACACCTGCCTCACCTCACACCTGCCTCACCACACACCTGCATCACCAGACACCTGTCTCACACATCTGTCTCACCACACACCTGCTCACCACACACTTACCTCCTCACCACACACCTTCCTCACCACACACCTCATCACACACCTACCTGCCTCACCACACACCTGCCTCACCACACACCTGCATCATCACATACCTACCTCACCACACACCTGCCTCACACATCTGTCTCACCACACACCTGCTCACCACACACTTACCTCCTCACCATACACCTGCCTCACCACACATCTGCCTCACCACACACCTACCTCACCACACACCTATCTCACCACACACCTGCCTCACCTCACACCTGCCTCACCACACACCTGCATCACCACACACCTGTCTCACACATCTGTCTCACCACACACCTGCTCACCACACACTTACCTCCTCACCACACACCTGCCTTATCACACACCTGTCTCACGACACATCTGCTTCACCACACACCTACCTCACCACACACCTGCCTCACCACACACCTCATCACACACCTACCTGCCTCACCACACACCTGCCTCACCACACACCTGCATCATCACATACCTACCTCACCACACACCTGCCTCACACATCTGTCTCACCACACACCTGCTCACCACACACTTACCTCCTCACCACACACCTGCCTCACCACACATCTGCCTCACCACACACCAACCTCACCACACACCTACCTCACCACACACCTACCTCACCACACACCTGCCTCACCCCACACCTACTCACCACACACCTGCCTCACCACACATCTGCCTTACCACACACCTGCCTTTACACATCTGCTTCACCACACATCTGCCTCGCCACACACCTACCTCACTACACACCTATCTCACCACACACCTGCCTCACCTCACACCTGCATCACACACCTGCCTCACCACACACCTACTCACCACACACCTGCCTCACCACACACCTGTATCACCACACACCTGCCTCACCACACACCTGCCTCACCACACACCTGCCTTCTCACTACACACCAACCTCACCACACACCTGCCTCACCACACACCTGCCTTACCACACACCTGCCTCACCACACACCTGCCTCACCACACACCTGCCTCACCACACACCTGCTTCACCACACACCTGCCTCACCACACACCTTCCTCACATACCTACCTCACCACACACCTACTCATCACACACCTGCATCACCACACACTTACCTTACCACACACCTGCCTCACCACACAACTGTCTCACCACACACCTGCCTTACCACACACCTGCCTCACCCTCACCACACATCTGCCTCACCACACACCTGCCTCACCCTCACCACACATCTGCCTTACCACACACCTGCCTCACGACACACTTGCCTCACCACACACTTGCCTCATCACACACCTTCCTCACCACACACCTGCCTCACCACACACCTGACTCACCTCACACCTGCCTCACATACTTACCTAACCACACACCTACTCACCACACACCTACCTCACGACACACACCTGCCTCAGCACACACCTGCCTCAGCACACACCTTCCTCACCACACACCTGCCTCACCACACCCCTGCCTTACCACACACCTGCCTCACCACACACCTGCTTAAACGCACACCTGCCTCACCACACACCTGCCTCACATACCTACCTAACCACACACCTACTCACCACACACCTACCTCACCACACACCTTCCTCACCACACACCTGCCTCACCACACACCTGACTCACCACACACCTGCTTAAACACACACCTGCCTCGCCACACACCTGCCTCACCACACACCTGCCTCACATACCTACCTAACCACACACCTACTCACCACACACCTACCTCACCACACACCTTCCTCACCACACACCTGACTCACCACACACCTGACTCACATACCTACCTAACCACACACCTACTCACCACACACCTGACTCACCACACACCTGACTCACCACACACCTGACTCACCACACACCTGACTCACATACCTACCTAACCACACACCTACCTCACCACACACCTACCTCACCACACACCTTCCTCACCACACACCTTCCTCACCACACACCTGCCTCACCACACACCTGCTTAAACACACACTTACCTCACCACACACCTGCCTCACCATACACCTGCCTCACCACACACCTGCTTCACCACACACCTGCCTCACCACACACCTGCCTCACATACCTACCTCACCACACACCTACTCATCACACACCTACCTCACCACACACCTGCCTCACCACTCACCTGCATCACCACACACCTGCATCACCACACACTTACCTTACCACACACCTGCCTCACCACACAACTGTCTCACCACACACCTGCCTTACCACACACCTGCCTCACCCTCACCACACATCTGCCTCACCACACACCTGCCTCACCCTCACCACACATCTGCCTCACCACACACCTGCCTCACCACACACTTGCCTCACCACACACTTACCTCATCACACACCTTCCTCACCACACACCTGCCTCACCACACACCTGACTCACCACACACCTGCCTCACATACTTACCTAACCACACACCTACTCACCACACACCTACCTCACGACACACACCTGCCTCAGCACACACCTGCCTCAGCACACACCTTCCTCACCACACACCTGCCTCACCACACCCCTGCCTTACCACACACCTGCCTCACCACACACCTGCTTAAACGCACACCTGCCTCACCACACACCTGCCTCACATACCTACCTAACCACACACCTACTCACCACACACCTACCTCACCACACACCTGCTTCACCACACACTTGCCTCACCACACACCTACTTCACCACACACCTGCCTCACCACACACCTGCCTTACCACACACCTGCCTCACCTCACACCTGCCTCACCACACACCTGCATCACCAGACACCTGTCTCACACATCTGTCTCACCACACACCTGCTCACCACACACTTACCTCCTCACCACACACCTTCCTCACCACACACCTCATCACACACCTACCTGCCTCACCACACACCTGCCTCACCACACACCTGCATCATCACATACCTACCTCACCACACACCTGCCTCACACATCTGTCTCACCACACACCTGCTCACCACACACTTACCTCCTCACCACACACCTGCCTCACCACACATCTGCCTCACCACACACCTACCTCACCACACACCTATCTCACCACACACCTGCCTCACCTCACACCTGCCTCACCACACACCTGCATCACCACACACCTGTCTCACACATCTGTCTCACCACACACCTGCTCACCACACACTTACCTCCTCACCACACACCTGCCTTATCACACACCTGTCTCACGACACATCTGCTTCACCACACACCTACCTCACCACACACCTGCCTCACCACACACCTCATCACACACCTACCTGCCTCACCACACACCTGCCTCACCACACACCTGCATCATCACATACCTACCTCACCACACACCTGCCTCACACATCTGTCTCACCACACACCTGCTCACCACACACTTACCTCCTCCCCCCTCACCTGCCTCACCACACATCTGCCTCACCACACACCAACCTCACCACACACCTACCTCACCACACACCTACCTCACCACACACCTGCCTCACCCCACACCTACTCACCACACACCTGCCTCACCACACATCTGCCTTACCACACACCTGCCTTTACACATCTGCTTCACCACACATCTGCCTCGCCACACACCTACCTCACTACACACCTATCTCACCACACACCTGCCTCACCTCACACCTGCATCACACACCTGCCTCACCACACACCTACTCACCACACACCTGCCTCAAGACACACTTGTCTCACCACACACCTGCCTCACCACACACCTGCCTCACCACACACCTGCCTCACCACACACCTGCCTCACCACACACCTGCCTTCTCACTACACACCAACCTCACCACACACCTGCCTCACCACACACCTGCCTTACCACACACCTGCCTCACCACACACCTGCCTCACCACACACCTGCCTCACCACACACCTGCCTCACCACACACCTGCTTCACCACACACCTGCCTCACCACACACCTTCCTCACATACCTACCTCACCACACACCTACTCATCACACACCTGCATCACCACACATTTACCTTACCACACACCTGCCTCACCACACAACTGTCTCACCACACACCTGCCTTACCACACACCTGCCTCACCCTCACCACACATCTGCCTCACCACACACCTGCCTCACCCTCACCACACATCTGCCTTACCACACACCTGCCTCACGACACACTTGCCTCACCACACACTTGCCTCATCACACACCTTCCTCACCACACACCTGCCTCACCACACACCTGACTCACCTCACACCTGCCTCACATACTTACCTAACCACACACCTACTCACCACACACCTACCTCACGACACACACCTGCCTCAGCACACACCTTCCTCACCACACACCTGCCTCACCACACCCCTGCCTTACCACACACCTGCCTCACCACACACCTGCTTAAACGCACACCTGCCTCACCACACACCTGCCTCACATACCTACCTAACCACACACCTACTCACCACACACCTACCTCACCACACACCTTCCTCACCACACACCTGCCTCACCACACACCTGACTCACCACACACCTGCTTAAACACACACCTGCCTCGCCACACACCTGCCTCACCACACACCTGCCTCACATACCTACCTAACCACACACCTACTCACCACACACCTACCTCACCACACACCTTCCTCACCACACACCTGACTCACCACACACCTGACTCACATACCTACCTAACCACACACCTACTCACCACACACCTTCCTCACCACACACCTGACTCACCACACACCTGACTCACCACACACCTGACTCACATACCTACCTAACCACACACCTACCTCACCACACACCTACCTCACCACACACCTTCCTCACCACACACCTTCCTCACCACACACCTGCCTCACCACACACCTGCTTAAACACACACTTACCTCACCACACACCTGCCTCACCATACACCTGCCTCACCACACACCTGCTTCACCACACACCTGCCTCACCACACACCTGCCTCACATACCTACCTCACCACACACCTACTCATCACACACCTACCTCACCACACATCTGCCTCACCACTCACCTGCATCACCACACACCTGCATCACCACACACTTACCTTACCACACACCTGCCTCACCACACAACTGTCTCACCACACACCTGCCTTACCACACACCTGCCTCACCCTCACCACACATCTGCCTCACCACACACCTGCCTCACCCTCACCACACATCTGCCTCACCACACACCTGCCTCACCACACACTTGCCTCACCACACACTTGCCTCATCACACACCTTCCTCACCACACACCTGCCTCACCACACACCTGACTCACCACACACCTGCCTCACATACTTACCTAACCACACACCTACTCACCACACACTTACCTCACGACACACACCTGCCTCAGCACACACCTGCCTCAGCACACACCTTCCTCACCACACACCTGCCTCACCACACCCCTGCCTTACCACACACCTGCCTCACCACACACCTGCTTAAACGCACACCTGCCTCACCACACACCTGCCTCACATACCTACCTAACCACACACCTACTCACCACACACCTACCTCACCACACACCTTCCTCACCACACACCTGCCTCACCACACACCTACTTCACCACACACCTGCCTCACCACACACCTGCCTTACCACACACCTGCCTCACCTCACACCTGCCTCACCACACACCTGCATCACCAGACACCTGTCTCACACATCTGTCTCACCACACACCTGCTCACCACACACTTACCTCCTCACCACACACCTTCCTCACCACACACCTCATCACACACCTACCTGCCTCACCACACACCTGCCTCACCACACACCTGCATCATCACATACCTACCTCACCACACACCTGCCTCACACATCTGTCTCACCACACACCTGCTCACCACACACTTACCTCCTCACCACACACCTGCCTCACCACACATCTGCCTCACCACACACCTACCTCACCACACACCTATCTCACCACACACCTGCCTCACCTCACACCTGCCTCACCACACACCTGCATCACCACACACCTGTCTCACACATCTGTCTCACCACACACCTGCTCACCACACACTTACCTCCTCACCACACACCTGCCTTATCACACACCTGTCTCACGACACATCTGCTTCACCACACACCTACCTCACCACACACCTGCCTCACCACACACCTCATCACACACCTACCTGCCTCACCACACACCTGCCTCACCACACACCTGCATCATCACATACCTACCTCACCACACACCTGCCTCACACATCTGTCTCACCACACACCTGCTCACCACACACTTACCTCCTCACCACACACCTGCCTCACCACACATCTGCCTCACCACACACCAACCTCACCACACACCTACCTCACCACACACCTACCTCACCACACACCTGCCTCACCCCACACCTACTCACCACACACCTGCCTCACCACACATCTGCCTTACCACACACCTGCCTTTACACATCTGCTTCACCACACATCTGCCTCGCCACACACCTACCTCACTACACACCTATCTCACCACACACCTGCCTCACCTCACACCTGCATCACACACCTGCCTCACCACACACCTACTCACCACACACCTGCCTCAAGACACACCTGTCTCACCACACACCTGCCTCACCACACACCTGCCTCACCACACACCTGCCTCACCACACACCTGCCTCACCACACACCTGCCTTCTCACTACACACCAACCTCACCACACACCTGCCTCACCACACACCTGCCTTACCACACACCTGCCTCACCACACACCTGCCTCACCACACACCTGCCTCACCACACACCTGCCTCACCACACACCTGCTTCACCACACACCTGCCTCACCACACACCTTCCTCACATACCTACCTCACCACACACCTACTCATCACACACCTGCATCACCACACACTTACCTTACCACACACCTGCCTCACCACACAACTGTCTCACCACACACCTGCCTTACCACACACCTGCCTCACCCTCACCACACATCTGCCTCACCACACACCTGCCTCACCCTCACCACACATCTGCCTTACCACACACCTGCCTCACGACACACTTGCCTCACCACACACTTGCCTCATCACACACCTTCCTCACCACACACCTGCCTCACCACACACCTGACTCACCTCACACCTGCCTCACATACTTACCTAACCACACACCTACTCACCACACACCTACCTCACGACACACACCTGCCTCAGCACACACCTTCCTCACCACACACCTGCCTCACCACACCCCTGCCTTACCACACACCTGCCTCACCACACACCTGCTTAAACGCACACCTGCCTCACCACACACCTGCCTCACATACCTACCTAACCACACACCTACTCACCACACACCTACCTCACCACACACCTTCCTCACCACACACCTGCCTCACCACACACCTGACTCACCACACACCTGCTTAAACACACACCTGCCTCGCCACACACCTGCCTCACCACACACCTGCCTCACATACCTACCTAACCACACACCTACTCACCACACACCTACCTCACCACACACCTTCCTCACCACACACCTGACTCACCACACACCTGACTCACATACCTACCTAACCACACACCTACTCACCACACACCTTCCTCACCACACACCTGACTCACCACACACCTGACTCACCACACACCTGACTCACATACCTACCTAACCACACACCTACCTCACCACACACCTACCTCACCACACACCTTCCTCACCACACACCTTCCTCACCACACACCTGCCTCACCACACACCTGCTTAAACACACACTTACCTCACCACACACCTGCCTCACCATACACCTGCCTCACCACACACCTGCTTCACCACACACCTGCCTCACCACACACCTGCCTCACATACCTACCTCACCACACACCTACTCATCACACACCTACCTCACCACACACCTGCCTCACCACTCACCTGCATCACCACACACCTGCATCACCACACACTTACCTTACCACACACCTGCCTCACCACACAACTGTCTCACCACACACCTGCCTTACCACACACCTGCCTCACCCTCACCACACATCTGCCTCACCACACACCTGCCTCACCCTCACCACACATCTGCCTCACCACACACCTGCCTCACCACACACTTGCCTCACCACACACTTGCCTCATCACACACCTTCCTCACCACACACCTGCCTCACCACACACCTGACTCACCACACACCTGCCTCACATACTTACCTAACCACACACCTACTCACCACACACTTACCTCACGACACACACCTGCCTCAGCACACACCTGCCTCAGCACACACCTTCCTCACCACACACCTGCCTCACCACACCCCTGCCTTACCACACACCTGCCTCACCACACACCTGCTTAAACGCACACCTGCCTCACCACACACCTGCCTCACATACCTACCTAACCACACACCTACTCACCACACACCTACCTCACCACACACCTTCCTCACCACACACCTGCCTCACCACACACCTGACTCACCACACACCTGCTTAAACACACACCTGCCTCACCACACACCTGCCTCACAACACACCTGCCTCACATACCTACCTAACCACACCTACTCACCACACACCTACCTCACCACACACCTTCCTCACCACACATCTGACTCACCACACACCTGACTCACCACACACCTGACTCACCACACACCTGACTCACATACCTACCTAACCACACACCTACTCACCACACACCTTCCTCACCACACACCTGCCTCACCACACACCTGACTCACCACACACCTGACTCACCACACACCTGACTCACATACCTACCTAACCACACACCTACCTCACCACACACCTACCTCACCACACACCTTCCTCACCACACACCTTCCTCACCACACACCTGCCTCACCACACACCTGCTTAAACACACACTTACCTCACCACACACCTGCCTCACCACACACCTGCCTCACCACACACCTGCCCCATCACACACCTGCCCAAATCTCTCGCACTGAAAAGGGTTAGGAAATTTACATTGATCTGTGACTTAACACTGTATAGTCTAGTTACAGTAAAATCTGTCTATCTATCTGTCTATCTATCTAACTATCTATCTATTGCCAGACGCCCTAATCCCGTAAGGGGTAGCCATTTGACTTTGAGTTAGTTGTTTTACGGGGAGGGGCACTAACCCTCCACCAACTCACTTGTTGACACGTAGGAAACACTTATGGTTTGGTTATATGATTACCACCCAGCGTTGCAAATGGTTTCCTGGCTTACGGGAAACCATTATGCTTGTCACTCAATATAAAGCCACCTGTAAAGGAAAGAAAAGTAATAAAAAGTGACAGGAAAGATGGGAGAAATAGGAAGAGAGGAGGACAGGCACAGAAAAACAGAATGATAAAGGTGAAGTAAAAAAAAAAAAAAACGGTAGGTAGCACTACATCAAGTGAGTGGATGGTTGTTGTCACCACTTACCACCCTATGGTAAAATAATAATAATTATAATAATAATAATAATAATAATAATAATAATAACAGAGAGAGAGAGAGAGAGAGAGAGAGAGAGAGAGAGAGAGAGAGAGAGAGAGACCACTGATTGATCATTCCCGGTCCAGCAGCGGTAGCAGTAGCATCTCCTGCCTAGCCATGCCTTCTTCCGTTCACTCTGCCTACGACCCGTCGAGGGGGGCCTCCTTGGGCAGTAAGGAGCCTAGCAGCACGCACGCCGTCGTGGGCGTCGTGAAGTGGTACAACGTGAAGGCGGGGTACGGATTCATCAGGCGCCAGGACACTGGCGTCGATGTTTTTGTGCACCGTCTGGGGATCGCTGTTCCCACTTCACGGCGTCTATGGCGCTCACTAGGCGAGGGTGAGACAGTCGAATTCCACTTCCACCAGATGCCGAAGGGTCCCGTGGCCAGGAACGTCACTGGGCCGGGGGTGCGGCTGTGCAAGGCTCTGCCTATGCACGGCGGCGCCCCACGTCCCGGAGGCGCTGGAAACTGGATCCTAGTCGTTCTGGTGAAGTGGAAACGATTGTCACCATGTGCATCGCGACGGCGAAGGTGTTCTGTGGTGGTGACAGGGAGGCGCTGCTCGTTCTTCTCCCCCTTATTTTCGAGAAGAACGGGCTGCCGCACCTTGCTATCCCGCAGAGCTTCGCCCGTGGTGCACGTTCTGCCCCTCGTCAGGAGCGTCGCGCCCCTACGCTGCAGCCTCTCTATCCCCGCCAAACACCGCGGAAAAGGCTGCAGCTTAATGCTCCTCTTAACAGAACTGCCTCCTCTGCCACCGCGCCTAACCCACTCACGGATCCAGCAAACGAGCAGAGCACCGCCACTACCCACCACCCACCGTCAGCAGCTGAGGAGGAGAGGGCCTCCTCTCCCGTCCCTTCCATTCAGGACGCGGACGCCCCTCCCCCTCAGTCACCTACACCTCCTGCTGATGCCTTGACCGCCAACGAAGACACCACGCCTGCCCCTAAGAAAATGAATAAGAAGAAGGGGAAGAAGTCGAGACAACCACCACCTGTCGCGATGGAGACCGAACATCCAGCCTCTCCATCCCCTGCCTCTTCTCCACCCTTAGATTCACAGAGCATCCTCGCCCAGCTTCCTCCCTTGACAGCTAGTATTCTTGCCCACCTCGAATCACTGTCTCATGACGAGCTGCTCGCACAACAAGAGCACTATGTGGAGGAGAACTTCGCTGACGTAGTCGACGTCGTTTTCCGCCTTCACGCAGGAATCTTCCGTCCTGAACACCGCGACTGTCTCCTCACTACCAGCCAGACCCACCCTGACGACGTAGCTGCTATTGTTTTCATAGAAACTGCCTTGATGCACAACACCACCTCGCGCTAGTTTTCTTTTTACGATCTTTTCAGCAGTGTACATTACGACCGTCTTCTCCAACCCTTGTCGCTTCTCCTCGTCTGCCTTGTCTGCCTTGTCTGCCGTGCTTGCTGTCATGGGTGAACTGTTTCTGCCTTTTTTTTTCTTTTTTTTTTCCCTGACGGGCTCTCATATTTGCCCGTGTCACCACCACTGTTGTGGGGCAAATATATACGAACAAACGAAAAAACGAATTGATGGCGTTAATACTGAGAGAGAGAGAGAGAGAGAGAGAGAGAGAGAGAGAGAGAGAGAGAGAGAGAGATTTACCTGTTAGGAGAGGCGACTGCTGTTTAGAGTTAGGGAGAGAGAGGTAGAGGAGAGACAGTAGCTCACACTCTACCACCTCACACTACGCTCTTCCTCGGTCTTCCCCTGTTTATCTTCTTCGTAGACGCGAATCAATTTCAAGAAGAACGGCGTCACGGTTTCATTATGATAATTTCGCTCACTCGTAATTATTCTTTATTGTTATTATTATTATTATTATTATTATTATTATTATTATTATTATTGTTGTTGTTGTTATTATTATAATCATTATTATTATTATTGTTGTTATTATTGTTATTATTATTATTATTATTATTATTATTATTATTATTATTGTTATTATTGTTATTAATTATTATTATTATTATTATTATTATTGTTATTATTATTATTATTATTATTATTATTATTATTATTTATTAAAGATCTTAGCCGCTATGCCGGATATGCGTCACTCTTGTATTACCAATACTCCTTTCACCTTAACTTGGCCCAGATTTCCGTCCTTTTGCAGCTTATTTCACGTAGCTCAGTGGCAGAAAAATACAGTCCTACGGCTCTACATGCATCCCATAGCACTTCTTCGTGACTAGCATATATTCAGGTGTTAATCGTATACCTCCTAATATCGCCATAATTTGCATAAATAACGTACGAAAGGATATTAACCAGCCATATTCAGAATTAAATCGCTTAGGACGAGGAGTTAGGGAGAAGTAGGCGTAGGAGTAGAATTATAACAACTAAAACTTAAAACCACAACTCAAGCGGGAGGTAGTTGAGAATACGAAATAGGAGGTGGGCTAGGCAGGAGTGGAGCCGGGGGGATGTGAGAGAGAAAGGGCTTTATTTATGGCGTTTTGGTGGCTAGGGTTACTTAAGGTTATGGTGTTGCGGGTTGATGTGTGTGTGTGTGTGTGTGTGTGTGTGTGTGTGTGTGTGTGTGTGTGTGTGTAATTCACCGGGTCGGTCAGGATCACTTGATGGTCGTGATGATCAGCTTTTACCCTCCCGGAAGGGAGCTGAGAGCTCATACAGTCCGATCTAAGGGCAAGGCTGTGACCTTCACACACGCACACACCCGTCCCCTTGCTCAAGGGGGACAGTAACCACCCACTTCGTCAGTGGAACTTTTCGCAACCTGAGCGAGGCGCGAACTCCCGTCCACCAGTTGGCAAGCGGGAACGTTACCACTGCACCAGCGAGCGGTGTGTGTGTGTGTGTGTGTGTGTGTGTGTGTGTGTGTGTGTGTGTGAGAGAGAGAGAGAGAGAGAGAGAGAGAGAGAGAGAGAGAGAGGCAGATAGTTACAGGTAAAGAGAAAGATAGATAGAACAGGATGAGAGAGAGAGAGAGAGAGAGAGAGAGAGAGAGAGAGAAAGAGAGAGAGAGAGAGGCAGATAGTTACAAGTAAATTGTAAGATAGAACAGGATGAGAGAGAGAGAGAGAGAGAGAGAAAGAGAGAGGGAGAGAGGCACATAGTTACAGGTAAAGAGAAAGATAGATAGAACAGGATGAGAGAAAGAGAGAGAGAGGGAGAGAGAGAGAGAGAGAGAGGCGGATAGTTACAGGTAAAGAGTAAGATAGATAGAAGAGGATGAGAGAGAGAGAGAGAGAGAGAGAGAGAGAGAGAGAGAGAGAGAGGCAGATAGATACAGGCAGAGTAAGATAGATTGAACAGGATGAGAGAGAGAGAGAGAGAGAGAGAGAGAGAGAGAGGGAGAGGAGAGGCAGACAGATACAGGTAGAGAAAGGTAGATAGATAGAACAGGATAGATTAATATTTCTCATGTACCCTATTATGCTTCTACCTTTGTGTCAGTTAAGAGAGAGAGAGAGAGAGAGAGAGAGAGAATGTTTTCGAGTACTAAGACCTTTGATGTTAGGTGGAGTGATAGATATACGGGTAGATATAGAACGGAATGAATTAACACTAATCATATGTTGCGCACTTTTCTTCATCCAGTTAAGTGCTTCATGGCAGAGAGAGAGAGAGAGAGAGAGAGAGAGAGAGAGAGAGAGAGAGAGAGAGACCAAGGATTCACGGGGTTGATACTGAGAGAGAGAGAGAGAGAGAGAGAGAGAGAGAGACTTGGTTCATTCAGCTTACTGTCCTCTTCTGTGTTACATAAACCCTTACCAGCATCGCCATACTCTGCGTCAGTACTGTACAAAAGGAAACTAACCAGTCCTCTCCCAAAATAAATCGCTAAGGAAGAGGTGTTAGGGAGCTTCCTTAGCCTTGATATCCCTGCATGCCGTGTTTTTTTTCTTTTTTTTAAGTGCAAGAAAGAAGGAACCAAAGGCAGGAAGCCGTGTTCCCTCCAAGACAAAAACAAAAACAACAGCGAGCCACATTCAAGATCCGTTCATTTTGCCCGTAAACTTGCCACCTCTGCACCATAAATGCTGAACTATAGGAAATATTCACAGTAGCCTATGGTGCTAGTCACGACGTGCCCTTGGAAGCTTGTTGAAGCATAGTAGGCTGACGATGCTACTAACCCACAGAAAATAAGCCGCATAGAGGACAAAAATCTACACCTATAGTTCCTTCATTTTAACTTGCCGAGTTTTATCCTTTGGCAACCTATTCCCTGTTGCTCAGTGGCAGAATAATATGGTCCTGCATCAGTTCCGCAGCACTTCTTCGTGACTAACGTCAGTGTTAATTTGTCATAATTTAGCATTCAGGGTGGATAGATGGCAGTTTTACACCTTTTAGTCTAACCTGGCCTAAAATTACAGTTTCTCTGTCTTCATTTTTAAACTGCAGCGAGCCGTTAACATTAGAAACATAAACTATTGTGATGTGTAAATTAAGTCACTGGGAAAGTACTACGAAATCGGCAATAACTAGAACAGTTTTGCTTACTACTTTGGATATATTACACTTTGGTATTTTTTTACAAGTGGACAATATGCAGTTTTGGAATTTTAGCACCATTATCGTATAGTATAGTCCCTAAGGATCACAATGAACCCCAATTATCCCATTCGGAAATTGATATTTTCAGAGATAATGAATTTTATTTTAAATTCCAAAAAAACCCTACCTTGGATCTTCACTTGGCCACTCCGGGTAAAAAATGAGTGCGTTTGTACGTGTTTCTCATCCCTTCGACTGTGCATGCGTCTCATAGGTCTGTATCACCCACTCATATGCCTACTTTAGGTCACGTGATGGAATTCTGCCAATAAATTTGAATCCCGCTCTTTGATTCAATCTGGATGGAAAATTCAAATCCTTCTCGCTATGGCCTCTGAAGAAGAAAGACGTGCTGTGTGTCCCGGGTGTGATATTGATTATTTACAAGTGATTAAGCGTTTCCACTCAGAACCTGAGGAGGCTATTGAGCTTTTTAGAAGACACGGTGTATTACCTTCCGAAGTTTATTACCTGGATTGTCAGGAACCGTGTTAATTTAGAAAAGACAAACATCAGTGGTACTGTGGTCAGTACAAAAAGTACGGAAAAACCAAGAAACGGATCCAGTGTAGTTTTTGTGTGTCTGACTACAAAGGAAGTTTTTTGGACAACACACACCTTCCTGCCTGGCAAATTATGCTGTTCATAAACCACTAGATTCAAAAGTTCTGGAACCACGACGTTATTATCACGTGTTTGAAGTGGTCATCAAAGACAAGTGTGGATTGGCGAAGCTTTTGCTCTGAAGTGACCCTTTCCTGGCTACAGAACCAGCCACCCATCGGAGGACCTGGCGTTGTCGTCGAGATTGACGAGATATTTTTTGTAAGGGCAAAATATGATCGTGGGAGAGACCTAAGGGACGTGTGGCTTTTTGGAGGGATTGAAAGGGTCGGGAAAAGGTTTTTCTTGGTGCCTTTGGTGAAAAGGAATCAAGTACTTGACAGGAGTGCTGCAACCCTTGTACCGATTATCAAAAATTCATTCGGCCAGGTAGCATTGTTAACAGTGACGGTTGGGCTGCCTATCGACGGTTGGCAGACGAGGGGTACACGCATCGCGTAATTAACCACAAGGAGGCATTTGTGGACCCAGACGACCCTACCATCAGTACACAGACCATTGAAAGACTGTAGCATGATGTCAAGGAGTGGTCTAAGCGTCCTGGACTACGGACTGAATATTTTGAACAGTACTTCTCTAGGTATCTGTTTCTTCACACGAACCATGAGCAAACGCTACACCACTTCCTTATTGCTGCAGCTGCGCTGTACCCCCCACAGTCAGATCAGCCACGTGAACGACCTGGTGCTGTTGCCGCTATTCCAACTGGCCTACCCCCGGAAGACGACGACGACCCAGATGACCCTCGTCCTGGACCATCGTATCTCTAGGATAAGCGTTCCTCTAGGATAGGTTAGGTATGTTGGTTTTAGTTTGGTTAGGTTTAGTGTGCTTGGTCAGGTTACCTTACATACTCCCCTAAGATAGGTTAGGTATGCTGGGTTAGGTTTGGTTAGTTTTATTGTGTTCGGTGAGGTTTGGTTTTGTGTGTCTGGTGAGGTAACGTTACATACTCTCCTAAGATAGGTTAGGTATGTTGGGTTAGGTTTGGTTAGTTTTATTGTGTTCGGTGAGGTTGCGTTAGGTCTGTTTCGTTTGGTTTGGTCTGTTCGATTACATTTACGGGTGGTGCAGTATATTTTTCTGGTGGTTTTTAATGCGAGTTCAGTTGTTTTTTTACTTCATTTTTTCCGGAAAATGCTTCATTTTCACCTACTTGTCCACTAAAATTCAGTGTTTATAAAACAGGGAAAATGAGGCATTTCCGACAAAAATGAAGGTCAGAAACATTCGAATCTCATCAAAAACTGCCAGAAAAATATATTGCACTACCTGGGGGGTGTATTGTCCACTTGTAAAAATTTACCTACACTTTGAATGTTATTTCGAAAGATGTTAAAATATCCATGAATAAGTTTACATAAAATATGGCATGAAAACAAAAGAAGTAGGTGTGACTGTGACGTCACTGAGGCATTATGGGAAGGGGTCTGGGAGGTGGAGGAAGTTGAGGTGAGTTAATATTTGTATCTTTCATGTTTCTCTTTGCATTATTTTAATATGTACGGTACTTTCTATGCATTAATTGATGTCTGGCACCATTATTGAGAATTGGAATTAGTTAAATAAGGGTGTGATTATTAGCTATAGGGCTGAGTCTACCCCAGGTGAACCAAGCTGCCCCTTTAAACCAGATACATTGATGACAGGTTTAAATCCTATATTAGTCCTGACATCCATGTTTAAGGCTTGAATATGATCATCTGTAGGGGCAGTTTGGAAAAAAATAATATTGCCTCATTTTAAGTTTATTGTGTTGTAATAATGAATATTTTTAATGCTGAAATATCTATTTACATTTTAGTTAAGGGCCCGAAGTCGAGCCATTTAACTAGGTCTTTGTTTTTAAATCACCAGAATTGTCATCCTTATTTCCTAGAAGACCTCGGAGTAATGCTGTGTATGAGTAAGCATTAAGGATTGCCATAATTACTGATATAATTGAGAAATAGAGGTGCAAACGTAGGTTTTTGTGGAACATAAAATATATGTGAACATGACAAAAAAAAAAAAAATGCAGTAAGCCAGGTGGCAATTCCTTTTTGAGCATGACTTCTACAGTATTAATATATCCAGGAAAACAGAGGCTGCTTAGGGTACACAACTCGGTCATTGTACACAAGCCTAGCCTAGCCTGAATATTTACTAGTAATGACTGGCATACCTGCAGATCTGAGCTGCCCCATATACTCTCAAACCTTGTCTCTTATGGCCTAACTTGCATGCTTTGGGGTAGCTAACCAGGTGAGTTAACTACCCTACTGCAGTAAGACCATGACAGCATAGAAAAAAGGCTCTCCCCTGCCCACCAAACCTTGCAGCTAAAACTAGCAGGAAAAAAAAATGAGAAAAATATAGTAGGTTTTAAAAATACCAATGAGGAAATTTTAAATGGAGAGAAAAGACTTGTATGTTGCATCCAGTAAATGGCATCAATTTGATAATGCCAAATGGGTGTCATCCTTGTACATTAAACCCTCAGTATAACGAACACCAGTATTGTGAATTTCGGATATGCCAAACGGCTAAATCGTGACTGAACTTTCCCTGGATTTTGTGAACAAAGGTCGCTAATTGTGGGGGAACTTTCCAAATCAGCCCACATTGACAACAGCATCCCTTCCTGGCACAGTAAATGTACTGTAACAGTACTACATTATACTGTATTCTTATTATAGGTATTGTATTTATATGTACAACTTCATACAGTATTGTAATTACATGTACAACTTCATAAACCGTTGAATGCTCCATGTAAAACTTCATAGAGTTAGTTTAGGTTGTGTTTGAGCATGTAGGACCAAACGACTCCCTTTGTATAGTGAACTGAGTTTGGTAATCCCTCGGAAATACCAAACCCTCGTATATAGCGAACTTTCGGATATAGCAACCCACCCCTCCCCCCAACTAGTTCATTATATTGAGGGTTTATTGTATAATTGAGGCTTGAATAATATATTGTACTGGTATAAGGGTCAGGTTCACAAAGCTGTGTGAACCTGGGCTGTAATTTTGGTTCTAGAACTTTAATGTTGTGTCCATATGCTTGGAGGGAAACCCATAGACTGACCCTAGCCACAGCCTTCCATCATGACGCTATGCATGCTGACAAGACTAACTGGGGGTACAAAAGCAGTCCAGTATTAGGGGTACATGAACACATTAGGGTTTAGCCACTACCACCTGCACCAAAAATTTCTTGTTGCTAAAGTTTTTCATTTCTAACCCATTTTTCACCAACCATGGTTAGGTATGCAAGGTGTGAGGTGAATTATCAATCTTGGCGGGGAGGGGATGCTGGCCCCAGTTAGGATTCCCTGCCCCCTAAGTCAAGTTTTTGTGTCTCGTCAGTTAGGCTTCCATGCCCTTTCAGTTTGGATTCCGCACTTTCCCTCAGGCTTCTGCACCCCCTCAGTTAGGTTTCCATACTTCCTTAGTTAGCGTTCTGCATGTGCATAGTATCGTGGTGAGTGACTGTGGCTAAGATCTCCCTGCCTGGACAAATCAAGGTTCTTCCTTTTCTATGTACAGTACTGTACAGTATATAGGGGGTATTATTTATATGCAGTAAACCTAATTATCCATTGTACTCAGCCAAGCCCTGCGCCAAATAAAGTGATGTGTTGGATATTGCATAGTACCTCCCCAGTAGCTCAACATTCGGTGTCTAGCCAAATATCGTGCTACTATCCATTTTGACCCTCAATCCTAAAAACTTCCCCATGAGTAGAAGATGAAAACTATGCATGAAATACAATACAGTACAGTAATGCAGTACGTAGTGTACTGCTCTCTGTACTTGCCAAGTGTTGGCATCACTGGAGAGTAGAGTTGTACACCATGCAGTACAGTACAGTACAGTGCACTTAATCCCATGTGGTCATGTGGCAAATGGCTCCCCCAAAGATCATTCCAGGCCATAAGCTTTGCAACAACAACAAACATAGGATGCAACAGAGTTAGTCACAGCGCCAGGGTTTCATGACCACCTGGTCAGAAGTGCAATGCGCACAGACGTGTCTTTACTACACAATATCCACAGGCAAGAAAGAGAGCGTGACGGTATTCTTGGGGTGTCAAGTGAGCTGCTCCCACAAATGATTCTAATTGGCTGGGGCATAGCGAGTGTTTTCATTGATTTACAAGCTTTGGGGTTTTCCTGGGTGCTGGTGGGTTACTGCTGATGAGCTGGTTGGTGCACCTTAATGCCGGATGTTGCATAGAACAGCCGGTTACGTCCTGTCTCAGCACTGGATGTTGTTTTGCCTGATATTCCCATAATAGAGCCAAACCAGCAGCATCGGCTATTGCGTTGGGCTGGATATTTCAGTGTCGGATAATTGAGAGTTTACTGTACCTGGTAGCGGCTTTTTTACCTGGTGGCTCAAACACCCCAGTCAGAGTGATGGCCTTGCACAGGTTGATGACCAACAGGTATCTGATAGTGTCACCAGAAGTGGTGCTGGAATAATGGTCAGAACTTAGCCTTAATGTACCTGACCAGGGTAGTCTAGCCTCAGGCCCCAAGACCTTGAAGAGGGTAAAATGGGATTGACAGGTACCTGTACTATTTATCATAATACTGTACTGCTCACTAATTTTAAAGCTTATTTCTGTCTAGACTGATTTGATACAACAAAATGGTTGAAAAATATACAATATTGAAAAATTAATAACTTCAGAGCAGTGTAGCAATTAATGTATAACACACATGAACTTTGAAAACTGTTTCACATACTCTGAACAGTGCTTTATTGCTTTCCTTGAGCCAGTATGACCTAAAAATCATTTGGTCAAACTATTCTTTTTCTCAGTGCAAGGCATTTTTTTTTTTTTCCAAAGCTGCAGTGTACAAGCTAATGGTAATTTAAATCTATACAAAACACAAGTGTTGTTATGGCCACTGTCTAATGGTAACATGTTTACTTTGCAGGCCATAGATGCTGCTGCCCCACAGTTTTCCTGGGAAATGACAGCAGGATGCCAGTGTGCGGTTTTGGAGATGAAGCAGCACTGACAGCTGCTATTGGGTGACCAAGGAAAACACATGCCAGCCTGTGGGAGTCTTAATAAACAAACAAGGTATCTCTTATGTATTATTTTTTTTTCTAACAACCATCCAGTCTCGGTCTTCACATTTGCATTGTTTGTGTGATGACAGGCAATATCAGCACACCCCTATTGTATGTAGAATTATTTTTGGAAGTGCAGGTTTGTAGACTTTAGATTTTTTAGATTTAAGAGTGCTATGGTGTTGATGTGGATGTGCCAGAAAGCACTAGGAGAAATACTTTGAGATGCTTTGGCCATGTGGAAAGGATGGAGAATGAGAGACTGACTAGGAGAGTGTGTGTGTGTGTGTGTGTGTGTGTGTGTGTGTGTGTGTGTGTGTGTGTGTGTGTGTGTGTGTGGATGAGGTGGAGGGAGGGAGGAGGAGAGAGAGACCAAGAATGGGATGGAGGGAATGAGCTTAGAGGTGCAGTATATGAGAGTGGTGTGTGCTGGAGAGCAGGCAGCCTCGTGGCAGACTGTGATGACATGGTGTTATGAGTCCATATTATAATTACAAATCATAATAGATAGATAGATAAATAGATAGATAGACAGCTCCATGCGAGCCTGGGAAAGGGAAATGATCTTGCAAGTTAACTGAGGAAATGTTGACGACAGATTAGGAAGCAGCAATGTCAGGAGATGATGTAGGTAGTATGTCAGCGAGATAGCAGGGGCACAAAGCCTAGTGACATACACACATACTCACACACAGGTTTCTGGAACTTTCCAACCACAGTGTAACACACGTGACACGACCCTTGTTTCACCAGAATTTAGGAAAGAGAGCTCAGAAGGAGACAGGCCATAGAACAGGCAGGTAGTAGGGAGAAGGGCTTAGCAACATGGAAGAGAGAGAGAGAGAGAGACAGAGAGAGAGAGAGAGAGAGAGAGACAGGGAGGTAGCTCGCGGGACTCTGCTTAACTTCACTCGTGTGTGAGAGACTTTGTTAATATTTCCAAGACAAATAAAAATAGTCCCATACTCATCTTTACCTCTCCTGTCATTGCATGACAAAAGGAAACCAAGATTATCTACTTACAAAACTCCACTACAACTAACTACAAAGTCCCTTTAAGACATTTGGTAGCAGCGAAAGTACGGACCTCGTCTTCGAATCAACAGTGAATTTCTACAAAAGCAGGCGACACTCTACAAGATTAGCTTCAGTTCTATAGTGAATTCCTACAAAATACAGCCTACAATGCAAATAGCCTACAAGTCTACAAAACAACTCTATAATCTTCACGTAACTTCAAGCAGCAGCAAGAAGAATAAAAAACAAAGCAAGTAAAGAAGAGGAAACATCAAAGCAACAAGCAAACATACCCCTACCACTCTCTCCCGCCTACCTCCATCGCTGACACAGAGGTCAAGACACGCAGCAAAACACCAGAGCCACATTTATAACGCAACTTACTCACCTTTCTTCACCCAGCTTCAGCATCGCTACTCAGTATTCACCACAGCTACCAGTGTGGGAAGCCGACATCACCATGTGCTGAGATGACATCACAACGCGAGTTTGCCACGCCAAGCAACGTGTGACTGACACCAGGCACTTCTCACCCACTACTCATTACTCATTATTCACATAGCTCCTACTCCTACTCATTTATTTCCACAGTCTTGAGTTGGAAATTCGACGTTCTATGCTGAGGTTTGCTTGTGACAGCTGTTAACCACCACAAGCACCAGGCCATGGAATTTCCTGAGTAATATCGTCCATCAACACAGCACTAGAATTATCAAGAGATCTTCAGTCAACCCTGCATTTTTCTTCCGAGATCGACTTTTGTATCGACACACCTCTACGATCTGTATCAAGTGGGTAAAATTATACTTACTCATTTCTTCTCAGTGCTAAAGTTAGCTATATTCAACTTTTTTACTTATTTCCATATATACACTTATACACTCACTATCTATCATTTATTTCAACTTATTTACTCATCTATTTTGTTAGGATATAAATAAACAAAAGGCGTATTTCATAACACCATATCTTAATGACAGGAATATTTTCGCCACCACCCACGTTAATACCAGATGACACACAATTAGCCACAACAACAGACTCACAATTAGGAGAGCACCAAGGCAACCCACTCCTTGTACAAACCTCACTACAAATTACAGACCAAGAAATAAATACGGCAGTTTCAGATGATAAGTGGGAAACCTCCTCTGACGTAGCAAGTGAGGACTTTGTCGCTGACTTGCACATGTATGCCAATACACTTAACAGGGTTCACCGGTCCGGTCGAATATATTCCACCATTCCCTCACACAACGATAAACAAGTCCAAGTTAAATTAACAGAGCAAACAGTGAAAATGAATCAAGAAACAAATACCGCGGATCTAACAACCACACCCCATGTGTTCGTGTACCATGAAGATAAAACTGCCCCAAAATTCTCTGGCACAGAAAAAGATCGCATTGATGTCATTTCATTAGTCAGTCAGTGCAAACAAATGTTCATCAAGCGCCACATACTAGATGAACAAGAGAAAATTGCTATTTTTTTCATCTTGCATAAGCCAGGAAAGATGTCCAGCAAGCAATTTATTGCAATCGGACAAGCTTCATAAAGCTAGGACGTATGATGAATTTAAAACTGAATTTTTGAAGAAATTTTCTGGAGGTATGAACTTCTTGCCAGGAATAATTCCAGAATTACATAAAATTGTAGATCTTGTAAGAGAGCACACTACAAACCATGTGCTCAGAGAAATAACTGCTGATGTCTCCACAATCAAAAGAACATTGTTAGTTACTTTGGAAAACTCAAATTGGATAACAGATGATGGAAAGATGTCCCCAGACCTCGTCATGGACATTATTGGTTATGTAGCTGCCTTGTGTAAATTACCTGATAGGACCCTTAAGATCGCCAAGACGATCGCGTACACCCCAGGCATGTGCTTACTAGACTTAATGAACGAGGTAGAGATGCAGTGCAGTAAAGCAGGTATGATCGACACACCCGCACATTCTAGTAGAATGAGAGTACCTGAGACAGTATCAGCTGTGAAAACATCTACACCAACCCCAAACAGAGAACAAAATCGATCGTGACCCAAAAGCAGGCAGAGCAAACAACCAATTGTGACGAGGGCTCGATCACAGACACCAGGCTACAGGCAGTTTCATAAGTTTTTGCAAAGCCCGAGCAGGTCTCGCGCCATAAACAACACTACTTATAGGAAGTCACCTCGTAGGTCACAGTCAAGGGATAGGTCCATTCTATGTCATTATTGTGCAAAACCAGGACACACAAGGTATGAATGCTTTATCAAAGCAAAAGAGGACAAACAAAAGACACAAGGATTTGGTCCTTACTGTAGGCATCATAGATACCAAGGGCACTGGACCAGTGATTGCAAAACAGTAGAAAAAATTGTCTATGTTCAAATCGGGGGAAGACCAAGTCATGACAAAAAACGAACAAACGTAAAGAAAAACAAGTCTAAAATTCACATAGGAGGCACGTTGAGAAATGAGTGTATCTTGATACCAGCTGTATGTGAGGATCAAAACGTTTCCTTATTTTTAGATACAGGCTCCCCAGTGAACTTAATAACACATGAAGAAATAAATAGAATTCTTAAAAATAAGAAGAAAGTAACTTTTCTGGATGAAGCTGATTTAGATTTATACACGGTAGATGGAAAACAAATTACAGTGAAAGGTATGATAAGATTAAATATCAGTTTCACAGAGACTACAAGACCATTCTCTGCATTTTTCTATATCGTTGAAAACTTAGCAATTAAAGCTCATATGTTACTGGGCTTAAGAT
The DNA here is from genome assembly GCF_032717465.1 of Coenobita brevimanus. Classification (NCBI taxonomy): domain Eukaryota; kingdom Metazoa; phylum Arthropoda; class Malacostraca; order Decapoda; family Coenobitidae; genus Coenobita; species Coenobita brevimanus. The sequence continues at coordinate 7,499,531 of NC_137026.1, read as the reverse complement.
CCATGAGAGCAGAGAACATAACTATACTCCCACAAATGAATGGAATAGACTTTGACAATGAATTCATAGAGGAAATGCCTTCAGAGCCCTCACCGATTGGTAAAAGAGAGCCAAAAAGAATTGGTAATATTAACCCGCCCAATCCCGACGTTTTCTGAGCTTTGGTCCGCCCCAGTCCCGGCTTTTTTGGACCATTTTTTTTTTTTGCTCAAACATTCGCTTTTGGTCAGAAACTAAGGAAAATCACAAAGAAAGGTGTCCCTTGGGTCCACAAATGGCTTACCTGGAACAGGTAAGTTTGACAGGTACTGCCATGCTCTATGAGTAGTCTTTTCGCCGTATGTTTTCTATGGTGGCATGGGTACTCTGAACTGATGCAGTATACGTTTATTATCATGTATTCATATGTTGGAAATATGTATACCACAAGCATATTGGATTTTATACAGATAAAACTGAGAAATAAGGTATGTACCATTGTGCGACCCTAGCGAAATCGGTTGATTATGTCACCGATGGTAGCAAACATCATTATTTCATCAGCTATTGTATTTTTTCATGTTCCATATTACTTCCACAATTACATCATACCTTTTTCAACTTTACATAATTGTTTGTACATATTTTGAGGCATTATGACAAGAATTAGCATAAAAGTAGCGCTTATTTACCAAGTGAGATCATTTTATGTCATGTTTTTTCAGCTCAGATTCTGTTTTTTCACCTTTTAGATTACTTATAATATATAACCCACTTACATGTTATACAATTAGTTTTATAGATGTACTTGCTGTACCAAAAGAATTAGCATAAGAATAGCGCTTATTTACCAAGTGACAACTTGGTCTTTCATGCTTTTTTCAACTCAGATTCTATTTTTTCATCTTTTTGATTACTTATAACATAACATATTACCCATTTACATGTTAGACAATTGCTTTAACAGAAATACATGCTTTATGAAAAGAATTAGCATAGAAGTAGCGCTAATTTACGTAGGTAAATCATGTCATTATTTTTTCACCTCTGAATTTATTTTCTCCCCCTTTATAGTACTTCTCACATTACATTCTGGCCTTTTCCATGTCAGACATTTGCTTTCACAGTAGTACACGATTTACAGTAAGCCTTATCCTAATAGAGAGAGAGAGAGAGAGAGAGAGAGAGAGAGAGAGAGAGGAGAGAGTGAGGTGGGATGGTGGTACACTGGGAGACAGCTTATCCCATAATTGGTGGCTAAATTTAGAGCCCTTGGGGAATTTCCCATTCCTCTTACACCGTGAACAAAATTCTTCCTAGCGCTTATTTACCTACTGACTATGTTCTGTGACTTTCAACTTAGACTATTTTTCAACTTAACTACTAACTTTACAGTAACTATACAATTGGTTTTATAGATGTACATGCTTTACGAAAAGAATGAGCATAGCAATAGCGTAACCAGGTGAGTTCAGGTCACTTTTTATAATACTTCCAATATAACATATTACCCCTTTACATGTCATACAATTGCTTTTATAGATGTACATGCTTTACGAAAAGAATGAGCATAGCAATAGCGTAACCACGTGAATTCAGGTCACTCGAAATCTAATTATTCACCTTTTATAATACTTCCAATATAACATATTACCCCTCTACATGTTATATATATATATATATATATATATATATATATATATATAGAGAGAGAGAGAGAGAGAGAGAGAGAGAGAGAGAGAGTGAGGTGGGATGGTCGCGCTCGTGAGGTCAGTCTGGTCAGACGTGCTTGAGACCTGTGGTAGTTTTGTGCTAGTGTGCTTTAGTGATCTGTGACAGTGGTTGTGTTAGTGTGTTGTAGTGATCAGCGATAGTGCTGTGCTAGTGATCCGTGAGAGTGTGTGTTGTGGTGACCCGTAGTGACCCCTGATAGTGTGTGCTACCTTGTGTGAACTAGTGTGTAATGGCTTCCTCAGCAGAGAGCTGTGTCCCCACTGCAGGTACTGAAAAGGACCACCTTGAATTAAAGGAGGAACTTCTCGAACTGAAGCGGGAGGTACAAATTCTCAGGCAGGAGAAGGCACAGATGAGGGAATTGTTGGAGGAGATGTTGGAGGAGAAAGAGAAAAAGGCTGAAGGTTGGACACTAGTTAACAACGGTGCAACGAAGTTCACTCTTAAAAAGCAAACGGAAATTAAGACAACTAATGCATTCGACGCACTACGGGACGAATGTGAAGGGAAGGCAGAGAGGGAAGTAGAGGAGAAGGACGGTGAGAGAACTTCCAGTACAGGTAAGTATAAACAGAACAAGAAAGGTAAGAAAAATGTTGTTGTTGTTGGAGACTCCCAGGTGAGATATCTGAACAGGGCCATGTATACTCCACTCGCTAAACATGTGTGTCTTCCAGGGGCCAGGGTGGCTAATGAGGTAGAAAAAATTTCAAATATCGTAAAGGAAAGTGGTGACAAACCCACTGTGTGCCTCAGTGTAGGAGGCAATGATATTAGTAGCCGTAAGAGTGAGGTACTGTGGAAAAGGTACAAGTTGATGTTAGAAAAGGTTAGGGAGAGGGGAGGAACCCCTGTAGTGCTTGGTGTTTTACCAAGGTGGTGGGTTGGAAGGGAATGGTTGAGCAGGGCAATAGGGTTTAATTGCCGCCTTGAAAGGTATTGCAAAGATAATGCAATACCTTTCATAGACAGCTGGGACCGGTTTATGGACGGAGTGCCTTGTATAGTTGGGATGGGACTCATCTTAGTAGGCAGGGAGTTACTGTTTTAGCTGGAATGATAGATAGGGAGTTGGAGGGATTTTTTCGAGATTGAGAAGTAGGTGTACAGGAAGATGCAGCAACTACAGTCAGAAATCATTATTACCATGTTTGGATAGATGCATCGATACTTGCAAAATTAAGAACAAAAGTTCAACCAATAATGTAGATACATCCACTCAGGCACCTCAAATTGAGCAGGTGATGATAGATGATAGAACAAGCGATGATAGAAGGGCGATAAGCGATAGTACAAAAAATTTTTATATTAGTAAAGTAAAGAGTTTCCCAGTTAGTAATAAAATAAATAACAGTAAATGCCAAGGTAAAGGCATAACTACTCGTAATAATCTGAAAGTGTACTAAACAAACAGCCGGAGTTTACGTAATAAAATGGATGAACTGAGGGCTTTAATTTGTACAGAGAAAATAGACATTGCCGTTATTAGTGAAACTTGGATGAATACAGACACTCGAGAATTTTTAGCAGAATATCAGATAAAAGGCTATAATATTTTTGTGTCAAACCGTCAGGGAAGAAAGGGGGGAGGGGTAGCTATTTATGTAAAGGATTCATTAAACTGTTACAATAAAGCAGACATTAAAGTAAATAGGGACATAGAAAGTGTCTGGGTTGAAATTAGTAACAATAGGGAGAAATTAGTCTTAGGAGCAATTTACAGATCTCCTAAATTAAGTAGAGCTGATAGTAAATACCTCTGGGAGGAAATTAGGAAAGCATCACAGTCCAGCTTAGTAATAATTGTAGGGGACCTTAATCTGCCAAGGATAGATTGGAGAAATCAGACAGGAGATGCAGAGTCAGAGGAATTTCTAGAGGTAGTACAGGATAATTTCCTTTATCAGTATATCAGGGAGCCCACCAGAGGTAATAATATACTAGATTTGGTTTTAGCTAATAAAGAAAATATCATTAGCGATATAGAGGTTGGTGGACGACTTCGTAATAGCGATCATGAAGAAATTAAGTTCAAATTTATTTGGGATGTCTGTTCCACTGAAAATACCTCCACCGTTCCTAATTTTCGTCTAGGAGATTTCGATGGCTTAAGAGCTTATTTTCGAACGGTATTCCACAGGGAGATTAGCTATTTGAGGGAATGCCAGATCAGTGGGGATCCCCAGGTCATAGGTCAGGCGCAGGAAGCAAGTGGGGATGTCCGTCAGGTGTCTGTGAGGGGGGAGGTGGTAGATAGGAATGTAGTCCAGGTGACGGAAATTAACTCAGCTCCAGTACCAAACAGACGTTCAACCAGTGAGAAGTATAACGAGTTAATAAATATAATACACGGAGGCCAAGATAGATATATTCCTTCAAAACCGTTTAGAACTAACAATTCAGAACCAAGATGGTTAAACAACAGATTAAAATCTCTCATAGGCCAAAGGAAAGGAATATATAGAAAAATAAAACGTGGAGAGGAACACTTACGTAACCGGTACACAACTTTAAATAGAGAAGTAAAGAGGAAGATAAGAAAAGCAAAGAGAAGTTATGAAATTAAGGTTGCTAGTGAATCAAAAGAAAACCCCAAGGGTTTTTATCAAATGTACCGAACGAAAAATAAAGATAGGATAGGACCACTCAGAACAGAATCAGGTGACATTACCAGTGAAGATAAAGAAATGTGCTCCATCCTAAATAATTATTTCATATCAGTATTCACCAAGGAAAATCTAAGCCTGGTCCCTCAAGCAGCAAATATTTACCATGAGAATACGGAAAATATTCTTAGTAAAATAACCATTAGTAAGGAGGACGTATTGAAAGAAATTAATAAGTTAAAACCTCAAAAATGGCCAGGTCCGGACGATATATATGCAAAAATTATAAAAGAAACCAAAGAAGAATTATGTCAGCCACTTTTAACGTTATTTAATGACTCTTTAAGTTCAGGAGAAGTTCCAGAGGCGTGGAAAACCGCAAACGTAGTGCCCATCTTTTAAAAGGGTGATAAATCAGCTGCGTCGAATTATCGTCCGATAAGTCTAACGTCAATAGTAGGAAAAATGTTAGAGTCAGTTTTGGCAAATAAGATTCGAGAACACTTAGAAAGATTTAATCTTATAAACGAAAGTCAGCACGGATTCAGGCAAGGACGATCCTGCCTCACAAATTTGTTGTCATTCTACTCAGAGGTCTGTGAGGCAGTAGATAGCGATAAAGCTTACGATGTTATTTATCTGGACTTTAGTAAAGCTTTTGATAGGGTCCCACACGAAAGGTTAGTTAGAAAGGTTCGAACACACGGTATAGACGGCGATATATTAAAATGGATAGAATCCTGGCTGAAAGGACGAAAGCAGAGAGTATTAATAAATGGAAGTAAGTCGGACTGGGGATTAGTAACTAGCGGTGTACCACAGGGTTCAGTACTCGGTCCCTTATTATTTATCATATATATAAATGATCTAGACTTAGGAGTCAATAGCAGCATCAGCAAATTTGCCGACGATACAAAAATAGGGCGTATCATTAACTCGACTGACGATTGCCATAACTTACAAAAAGACCTCGATACATTGTCCAAATGGTCTAAAACTTGGCAAATGGAATTTAACGTTGAAAAATGTAAAGTACTTAACGTAGGCAAGACCATTGGAGATACTAAATACAGCTTAGATAACAAAGAAATTAGCAAATCGGAATGCGAGAGAGATCTAGGAGTTATGATTAGTAACGACCTTAAACCAAGGCAACAGTGTATTAATGCGAGAAATAAAGCAAATAGGGTCCTAGGATTTATTTCGAGAAGCGTGAGCAATAGATCATCTAAAGTAATACTGAAACTTTATCTAGCATTAGTAAGGCCACATTTAGACTACGCAGTACAATTTTGGTGTCCATACTATAGAATGGATATTAATTCGTTAGAAAATGTACAGAGAAGAATGACTAAAATGATACATGACGTCCGGAACCTGTCATATGAAGACAGACTGAAAAGACTAAGTCTGCATTCGCTGGAGAGGCGTAGAGTAAGGGGAGACTTAATTGAGGTGTTTAAGTGGATGAATGGTATAAATAAGGGAGATATTAGCAAGGTACTTAAAGTGAGCATACAGGATAGAACTAGAAATAATGGTTTCAAACTAGAAAAATTCCGTTTCAGAAAGGAAATCGGTAGAAATTGGTTTGGTAATAGAGTAGTAGACGAATGGAATAAGCTACCTAGTAAAGTAGTTGCTGCCTCTTCCATTGAGAGTTTCAAGCATAGGCTAGATAAGCATATGACAAATAAGGGGTGGATATAGAATAAAGAAAATCTTATAACCAATACTAATTCAAAAAAATTTTCTTTTCAGGTTACACTATGATAGTCTCTATTCTCCTTTCACACTTTCCTGTAAAATGTCCATGCCAGTTTTTCTATACGGCGTGGTGTTCTTTCTGAGTTTTTCCTGCCGGCTTCGGCTGGAGGGTTTGGAGGGCGGGGGAGAGCCTTCTTCTTTGCTATCCTTATCTCATTCTAGTAGTTCTGTTACTCTTCTTGGAGCTGCCTAGCATGGGCCAACCGGCCTACTGCAGTTATCCTCTCTTCTTATGTTCTTATGTTGGTCCACTGGGAGACAGCTTATCCCATAATTGGTGGCTAAATTAGGAGCCACTGGGGAATTTTCCACTCATCTTACACCGTGAACAGAATTCTTCCTAGCGCTTATTTACTTACTGAATATATGTCGTATGACTTTCAACTCAGACTATTTTTCAACTTACATACTAACTTTACAGTAACTATACAATTGTTTTTATAGATGTACATGCTTTACGAAAAGAATGAGCATAGCAATAGCGCTACAACGTGACTTCAGGTACCGTCATTATTTTTTCAACTCAAAATCTAATTATTCATCTTCTATAATACTTCGAATATAACATATTACCCATTTACATGTTAGACAAGTGCTTTCACCTTCTGCTAACTTACACTACGCCTAACATGAACACCACGTTGACGTGTTGCCTCCCCCACACCACCCTCACTTTCACGAATCTGTCTGAGCTCTCCCACCCCAACACTTTCACTTTCTACTGCCCTAACCATCCCCACACCACTACTTCCTGCCACAGAACACATAAAAGGAACATACCTGTGGAACAGTCGCGATGTGCCGTCTGTCCCAGTCCCACGTGGCGATATCTTTTCCTTCCCCAGCCAGGAAAATACGCCACCATGTACTGCTTCCTCGTCCTCGTCCTCATCTGATGGTAAGTGTTGCTGCCTAGATGCAGCACTCGGTGCAGGCTGGCCGTCCCCTGCCCTCCTATATGTAATATATTTGCCTTTCCTTGGGGAAGGGACCTCCTCATCGCTGCTGCTGGTTACCTCCTCAGGCTGCACATAATCGACATCGAGGGTGTCATCATCCATTGGGGAATCACTATCCCCTGTAAAGGTATCCAGGGTGCCTTGTATCTCCTCCTCTGACAGCCCACAACGCACCATATCTGACCTGGGTGACTGATGAGAGGTAAGTGGAGGATCAAGGGGTCTGGTGAGGTTAATCTGGGTCTAGGGGATTATCCGGCTGGCGGGGAGTAGGTGAGGCTTGCGTAGGCGGGCAAAACAGAAATCAGGCGCGATTTTTGAAAAATGTGAAAATTATGCAACTTGCAATGTTGCCGCGTTAATTCACGTCGCCGGGATATGAGTGCACATCATGTGCGGACGTTAATTCACGTCGCCGGGACGGCACGGGTTAAAGGCTTAAACAAACATACACAAACAGATGAGTGTATAGATCCACTCCCACCACCAGCCCCATCCTCCAGAATTAGTGACCCAGATAACAGTACTGATTTATCAATTTTTCCAGCCCATCTCACTAATGATTTAGTTATACCACCTAATTCCTACATGAAAGTTACCATAAAGAGCAAATTACGGAATAGTACTGTTCTTGTCTTAGAAGAATTATGTAAAGTAAAGGGATTGTCAGTAGAAAACGCATTATGTCATATGAACGACGAAGGGCAAACTCAGATATTCACAATTAATCGCATGAATGGGGAAGTTCAGTTGAAAAAGGGGACTTGCATAGTTAATATTGAAAAATGTCCTGCCCTGTGAAGGAAATAGTTATAGCTGGAGTGACAAGTGAGATAAAATCTACGGATAGAGAAAGAATAAAAGAGAATTTAATTCACTCAGGTGAATTTGATGAAGAAAATGATTTGTTAACCCTGCTGGAAACACAAAGGGACACCGTAGCATTGCCCGGAGAACAATTAGGGTGTACTAACTTGATTAATCACATGATTAATGTGCACCCAGAAACACCACCAATTTTCGTACCAGCTTACCGCATACCACACCCCCAACGTACACTTGCAAATCAGTATGTCGATGAAATGTTAAAACTTGGAATTATTGAGCCTTCAGTCTCCCCATGGAATGCCCCATTATTCTTCGTGCCCAAACGAAATGGAGAAATGCGTGCGGTAGTAGATTACCGTAAACTAAATAATCACACAATCCCAGACAGATTTCCCATGCCATTGCTAAGCGACGTTCTACAGAATATTGGTCCTGAGAATAACATATTCTCAACCATCGATCTCCTAAACGGCTATTATCAGATACCGGTTTCGGAGGAGTCACGTAAATACACTGCCTTTTCCACAAACAGAGGCCATAATCAATATACAAGAATGCCAATGGGACTGAGGACAGCCCCAGGCACATTCCAGCGTCTTATGAATTACATATTGTCCGGAATTTTAGGACAAGGAATATTTGTTTATCTTGACGATATTATAATCGCAACGAAGAATATTAAGGATCATCTCAGGAAATTAGACTTACTCTTACAAAAGCTTAGTGATGCTGGTTTAAAAATTAAACTTTCTAAATCCAAATTTTGCTTTAAGGAAATAAATTTCTTAGGCCACAAAATAAGTTCTAATGGTATTCACACCACTGATGACAAAATACAGGCAGTGAGAGATTTTCCTGAACCCACTACGACTGAAGAAGTTAGACAATTTTTTGGTCTGGCTGGGTACTATAGGTCATTCGTACCACAGTTCTCTCATATAGCCTTTCCTCTTTTTCAACTACTCAAAAAAGATGCTGTATTCCAATGGGAAGAAGAACAAAAAAGGGCATTTAACAATCTACAAATTAAACTAACAAATGCACCTTGTTTAGCATATCCAGATTACACAAAATCATTTCTTATTCGTACAGACGCATCAGTTAAAGGATTAGGGGCTGTACTGATGCAGGAAGATAAAAGAGAAAAAAATCAACCAATTGCATTTGCCAGCAGACAAACAAGAGATGCAGAGAAAAATTATTGCACTACAAACTTAGAGGCACTTGCAGTGGTTTTTGCATTACAAAAGTTTCGAGATTTGGTATATGGTTACGAAATCCACTTATTCACCGACCATAAACCACTGGTAGGTATGTTTAAAGAAAAACTCCTTTCTGGGAGGAGAGCAAGATGGAAATGTAAAGTTCAAAACTACAATGTACAAATTCATTATATACAAGGTAAAATGAACACAGTAGCTGACGCATTATCTAGGAAACAGAACACAATTCAGGTCGCGGCATTAGATCTCAAAGGAAATATCCCAAACCACGATGATATCGCAAAGGCACAAAGACTTGACCCAATATGGTCTAAAGTTATATACAAGTTAGAAAGTGGAGATGACATACAATTACCCAAACTGCATGTCCCACTCGAACAATTCACATTGGTCAATAATACATTATACAAGATTAACTCTAAACAACCAAAACGCCAAAGAAATACTAACCAGTTGGTAGTACCTAATGACATGATACCCCAAGTATTACGAACGATACACGATAGCCCACATGCAGGACATCCTGGAAAGGATAAGACATTCAACAAAGCCCAGCTGTTATATTGCTGGCCTTCATTACGAAAAGATATAAACAATCATATAGACAGATGCGAATCATGTGCGAAACACAAAGGCTACCCAATCACACCTGCACCGATGGGTAATTACCCTGTACCACATCAACCATGGGACGTTGTCACTGTTGATTTACTCAAGATGCCATTATCATACAATAATAACCTATACTTAGTCGTTGCAACGGATCATTTTTCCCGTTATGTCATTTTAGCTCCAATTAAAGATAAGACAGCAGAGACAGTAGCAAAGGCAATAACAGATAATGTAATATGTCGCTTTACTACCCCAAAGGTACTAATAAGTGATAATGGAGGTGAATTTAATTCTGAGATCTTACAAGAAATATGTAAACAATACAACATCAAAAAAGTTAACGTTTTAGCCTATCACCCAGCATCGAATGGGTTGGTAGAGAGACAAAATAAAAAAGTATTAGATGTGCTACGACACATTCTCAGTGAAAATTATGCAAGCTGGGATGATTGGATTCCCAGAGTAGAAGCCTCAATTAATGGATCTATAAATAAATCCATAGGTGACACACCACATTTCATTATATATGGAACAGATAAAAAACTACCATATGAGCTCCTAGAAGGTGACAGTATGCCCATATACAATTACGATGATTACTCTAAACTCCGTTTACGTGAATTCCAGGACATACACAAAAGAGTCAAAAAACAATTAACGATGTCCAAGGAAGAAATGACTGAGGCATTTAACAAGAAGGCAAGAGATTCACCTATCAGCTTAGGAGACATTGTTTATGGTATCATTCATACGAGAGACAATAAATTATCCCCAAAATTTGAGGGCCCATACAGAGTAATTAACATAAAAGCATACAAAGTTTTACTTAAGTCACTGTCAAGTGGCGAAGAGAAACAAGTTCATATTGACCATTTAAAACGAGTTTCAAGGGAATTATCCAATAATTATTCAGCATCGGATACAACCGAACAGGCGAACGTACCTCAAGAAACCAAACAAGAACACAACAATGATTACAAAAAGAAATTAAGGTCATATACCAAACAATCGAACATAGGTGCAACTGTTCCAATAAAATCTACAGTACATCATTTACGAGAATTAAATATCGATTTAAACTCCTTCTATAAATGAAATAACAATCAACCGTAACGCACATCATCACTATCATCGACCACAGCATGACCATATTAGGAAATTAATAGATTTTTTTTTTTTTTTTCGGTAGGTTACGATGAAGGAACTTATGCTATGGATTCTCCTCTACATAGCAAGAGGATATGCGCACTTAGACCCCCGACACATAGTATGACAAGGATGCCTCATAGCTCCAACGGCCACGACTACAATCGTTAAGGACGTCATGAGTACTGAAATAAGTCTAGATTACTTGTATGAATTACCTACTTATCTAGACAGTCTTGCGAAGCCTATGCGAACTCTGGACTTCATGATAGGAGATTATGTTTCACAAGCACATAACACAAAGGAAGTGAATGAAATGGTAAAGTTAGCGAAATGGAAACTAGAACAGGCAAAGTCAACTATGCTCATCATGATCCAAGATCTCCCATCTTATGGAACGGAGGTACTGAGCGACAGGAACAACATCACACGCACTCGCCAAAAGCGCGGTTTGTTCGACACGGGTGGTGCAGTTCTTGGGAACATCTTTGGATTGGCTACAGAGGATGACCTTAAAGAAATAAATAACAAATTTAATAAAATAGCTCAGATACTAACATTCCAAGATAAATTTATCACAGGACAGAACTCAGCAATGAAGACAATTGTGAAAAATCTGAAAAAGGCAGAAAACATAGCTCTCGAGAGTGTAGATAAAATAAATGAAATGGAAGGAAACATTACACTTTTCCAACACTTCTCCATCATCACAGAACATATTGACACGATTCTACTACAATTAGACAACACTAGAGATCGTTTCAGGGCACTTATGCAAGGAATTTCGAATGCTGGTGATGGCAAGATCACAATTGACTTACTCCCAGTTCATGAGCTACGTCAGATAATTAGTCAAGGCATACATAAACATAAATTGAAGCCATTGTTCCGCAGTAGGGAATTCATGCAATATTATCCATATTTAGAAGCAACACTAACACCAACATCAGTAGTAGTTCATGTACCATTCATAACTGAAGACCTGTTCACAGTATACCAAATACATCCCTTCCCCTATAAAAATAACAACACTTTGGTCATCATCAACATCAACACAGACACCGAACTCATCCTGGTCTCCAAGAGACGGGACACTGTCACTTTCGCAAGTGAATCAACGATTGAACGAAAGTGCCACACATCCTTACATGCTGTTCATCTTTGTCCTGCGTACATTTTCACGTTTCAGCCTACTGATACAGTCCCTTGTGAAATGGCTATCATCAGAGATGACAATATTCATAATCATTGCAACTTCACTTTTGCTCCAGATAAACTTGTACACCATCAACGCATCGGACACTCACAGTTTTTTTATTTCACTCATAACACATCAGTTTACATAGTCTGTCCAGATATACCACCATCTCATACTTCAGCCTCAGGATTATACATAGCACCAGACTACTGTGCGGTATTTACACCAGCCATGTCTACTTTATCCACCATCAATCACTACGCCATTCTCAATCATACACACAAACATTTCCACCCACTGCCTGATATGGACTTAAACATGAGCACAAGTATTAAGTTGACTTCACCTAAGTTTGAAACTATGCAGCTGATCAATGAAACAATGAAGCCCTGGGAAGATTTGAGTTTGAGTATGTTCAACCCATATTATGTGTATAGCCCAGCACCTACTGTCTTTATAATCTTCTGCATTATATTTGCAGTACTGCTGTTCGCAATGCACAGAATGCATGCAAGAACTGCAAATTTGGAGTCAGTATTTAGTGGGGGGAGAGTTAACATCCAAGTTAACCCCCCTGAATGAAGTGTACATATTTTGTATATAGTATTAATTTTTAATATTTTATATTTTTAATATCATATATATATATATATATATATATATATATATATATATATATATATATATATATATCATATATATATATATATATATATATAAAATACAAAGAAGAATGACCCATGATATAGAAGTATGGCATACCAGTACCATTATCTTTAAATGAAATATTAATAACTCTTACCATAATCTTAATTTTAAACTTTTTTTTTTCTTGCATGTATACAATAACCCAAGTACATACTGTATTACAGTTAAATAGTTTACTTTTAATGCATTTATTCAAATATGTATACAACTTGTTTAAAATGTAATATTACTGGATCATTGCAATTTACTATGAATATTATATGTATACAATATTATAATCAATATTATGTACTAATAGATTAGCGTATGTCAATGATAACTGCTGTCGGAGGACCTTCAGCGGCGTGGCCGAACAGTGTTATGAGTCCATCTTATAATTACAAATCATAATAGATAGATAGATAAATAGATAGATAGACGGCTCCATGCGAGCCTGGGAAAGGGAAATAATCTTGCAAGTTAACTGAGGAAATGCTGACGACAGATTAGGAAGTAGCAATGTCAGGAGATGATGTAGGTAGTATGTCAGCGAGATAGCAGGGGAACAAAGCCTAGTGACATACACACATACTCACACACAGGTTTCTGGAACTTTCCAACCACAGTGTAACACACGTGACACGACCCCTGTTTCACCAGAATTTAGGAAAGAGAGCTCAGAAGGAGGCTAGCGATTGAACCGACAGGTAGGGAGAGAGTGAACAAGAAAAGAGGGGCTCAACTAGACTTACTTATTATATTGTCTCTGTAAGACATACCCTGCTCAACTTAGATTTCTCTGAAGATAATAAATGAAGATCAACTCCTTGTATTCATCTTTAATTCCTACTACAAGAAATCGAGAGTGAGAACTAAACCACAAAACTTCTCTACAAGTATCTACAAAGTCCTTTGTGACAATGGAAGGGATTCATTTGTGGCCACTCCATATGGAATTAGGCACCTTGTGATATATGGGTAAATAGTTAGGTAGATAGATATAGAGTTCCCAGTACACCAGTCCTTCATGAGACAGTCCTAGCATGTATTCAATATTGATGGTGTGTGTTAGCACCAAAGTGGTGACACGTGGAGGTGTAGGAGGACAACTGGGACTTGCTCCACCTCTGAAGCCTTTGCCTAGCGTTGGACACATTAAAAAAAAAAAAAAAAAATGTAATGTTCAAGAAAGTGGACTTTGGTCAGATTTGCCACTGAGTTTGACAATAGGCGGCTGGAACTATTTAGATACTCGTACTTTGAAAATAATTTGCCATGACTCTTATGCACAAAAATGAACTGTAAATTTTTAAAAATGTTTCACCAGTTGATCTTATGATGTACTGGCTCATGGTGAATTTTGTGAAGTACAGTATGGTGTGAATCAACTTTCAGGTAGATGTGTACCATACTTTGACAGCTACAGTCTATCTATCTATAGCCTGACACCCTAATCCCGCAAAGAGTGGCTGCAGACAAAACGCCTCCAAGTCGCTCTATTACCCACCATTTGACTGCCCTCCCCTCTCACGCCCCCCCTCCCTCATATACTTCTCAACTCCATCCCTCCACCTCATCCTCAGTCTTCCCCTCCCTCTCCCTCCCTCCATTTCACCTACATACACCCTCTTAGTCAATCAGTCAGTCAGCTACAGTATCATGAACTTATGCATTCAGTGTAGTAGTAGTTGTAACTCCAGGCTTATCTGAAGTGAACGGCAGGCTTATAAGATACCTTTCTCATTCAGTCTGCCATCCTTCTTTCAGGGGACAGGGAAGTAATTGAGGGACGTTTGTAGAACCAGGTATTTAAGCCAGTTGGTTATAATTGAGTTGGTTACATTGAGGTGGTTTGGCCATATGGAGAGATGGAGAGTGAGAGACTGATGAGGAGAGTGTATGTGAGTGAGGTGGAGTGGGGGAAAGGGAGGTGGAGGCCAAGGATGAGATGGAGGGATGGAGTGGAGAGGTATAAGACAGAGAGGGGTGTGAGCTGGGAGCAGGGCAGTGAAATGGCGGGGGACAGGGCGACATGGGGGCTATTTGTTTGTGGTCTCCCCTTATGGGATTAAGGCGTCTGGCAATAGATAGATAAATAGATAAACTGTTGTATTTACCAGAAAAAGTATATACCATCTTCTATTACAATTTGGTATGAAATGTCAGTGTGCATGCTGGACTATGGGTGTGCAGATTTCCAGGTCAGTATGTACCCTAGCTGTAGACATTTTTCATCATCATTATCATCTTCCCGCTTCATTTCCCACTTCAGATTGGGTGAGGTAGGATCCAGAAAGCAAGGAAGAGGGGGAGAAAATGATAGTGGGAGAACTGATCACCATAAATGGGTCACACACTCATTACCTTACCATTCAAGCCCCTGGAATTTTGGCTCCACCCCCTAGGCACAGGCTGTACTTATGGTTTCATTATTCCCCATCAGGCAGAACCAATCCAGTGACTGATATTTTTCGTTTTTCAGGCTGAGTGACATGGTGGCACTCCTCTTGGGAACATATTGATGCAATGAATGTTACAGTTTACAAATTAAGGGACACCAGCAACCCATACACTGCTTAAGATGAGGTGGGTTCACTTATTTAGAACTCTGTCTATCTATTGCCAGATGCTTTAATCCTGTAAGAGATGGCAACAGACGAATTTCCTCGATGTCTCTCTGACCTCGGCCAATAACTACCTTTCTTCCAGCTCACACCCTTCTCCCTCATATATCTCTCCACTCCATCCCTGCAACTCATTCTTGATCTCCCCATCCTCCTTTTTCCCTCCACCTCACTCATACACACTTCTTGTCAGTTTCTTATTCTCCATCCTCTGTACATAGCCACATTTGAAATTACTGTAGTGTAATATGATGCCAGAGTAGGGTGCCTTCATGTAGTGGCACTGATATATCCAAGCTGCTGCACTGCCCAGGTATAAAAATGTCCCTCAGTTCCCTCCTTATCCACAAGAGGAGGATAATGGACTGCAGAAGGGCAGCATCAGCCTGCAGTTCACTGGGTTCACACTCAGTTGAACCTGGTGTCACAGTATTAACAATCTTAAATTAATTCCAGTGTATGTTGTTTCATGTTGTTTTATTTCTTTTCATGGCTGATGCTTCGCTACTACTACTGCTGCTACATCTACTACTACTGCTACTACATCTACTACTGCTACTACTACATCTACTACTGCTACTAGTACATCTGCTACTACTACTACTAATACTAATACTTCTTTGTCGTCTTTTCATTTTTTTTTTTTTTTACAGGACACAGTAGGAAGCGGAAACTTTATAGAAAGCCTGACTCTTTCCATCACAGGTTGAAGTTAGACAAGAGTTTATTTAAGATGGAGTTTTCCGTATACTCGGATTGGTTGAGTGCCGGTTCATCAGACTTACAATAGGTGCAAAATTGCCATCACACCATCTTCAATGCTGTGCTGTGACAAGAAACTAACGCTAGAATACTGTATGGTGCCGATCATGAGAAATTGCCATGGAAAAGACGTAGAGCCATAGCATTGCCTGATTCTGCAACTGAACTGTGAGAAACACAGTAGCTGCAAAAAATCCCTGTCTATTTAAAGTGATTGAATTATAATGGGGAGGGGAAGGCCAAGGATGAGATGGAGGGATGGAGTGGAGAGGTATATGAGAGGGGGGGGGTGAGCTGGGAGCAGGGCAATGAAATGGCGGGGGGACAGGGTAACGTGGAGGCGATTTGTTTGTGGCCACCTCTTACTGGATTAAGGCGTCTGGCAATAGATAGTTAGATAGAATTATAATGTCTGTTCATCTTCTTGTCACAGGGAAGCATTCTGAAGGCTGTAGGTTAACTACTTTTCATTCATAAATGTCCCGTTAACTGAATAAAATCATTAGTGTAACTGTAGTAAGTGATTAAAATGTTTACTGAGGAGTGTGGTGCTTGTGAGAGAGACCTTCATGTGCTGGTATCATTATGACCTGGCAGAGGAGATCCTTTTTTTTTTAATGCTAGGAAGAAGGAACCAAAGGCTAGGAGCCCACAAACCGTTCCTTCCAAGAAAAAAAACAAAAACAATGCAAAAGAGAGCCAAATTCAAGATCCTACAAGTGCCCATTCAGTCCCCTTCTCCAAAAGGAGGATGGTGGATTGCAGAAGGGCAATGTTGGCCTGCAGTCCACTGGATTAATGTTCATATGAGCCAGAGGTTGGAACTACTGTATTGCCACCATTACCATTATTACCACTACTACTGCTACTTAAATTCTGGATCTCAGGTGGTCAGGTGTAGGATGCCCCATATGCAGGGATGGCTTCTGCATAGTGTGTGGAAGAGGAAGGGTTTTGCTGTTTGTTACTTGAGAAGAGCTTTGTTACCATATGTTATCTGAGGAAGATTTTTGTTGATTGAGGGACATGTCACTTGCTGGAGATGGGGCTGGAGAAAGGAGTGGTTGGAGGAAGTTCAGGGAGCTGTTACCTCTACAGATATTGGGAGGGCTTTCCCTCCTTAATAAGGGATCTTTGTATGCAGCATGTGTTAGAAGTGTAATGCTGTATGGTAGTGAGACCTGGGCAGTAAAGGAAGAGGATATTTGTAGTCTCAGACATACAGAAACGACAGTGGATGTGTAGTGCATCCTTGAATGCTAGGTCTGGGGGGGGCTAGGTTTATGACTGAAGAGTTGAGAGGAAGGATGGGACTGGAGTGCATTGGTGTTGGGATGAGGAGGGGCAGATTGAGGCAATTTGAGCATGTGGGGAGGATAGAGGGTGATAGTTCAGTGTGGAAAGTGAAAAGTGTGAATGCCAGGGGTAGGGTTTTGAGAGACAGATCCAAAGATACCTTGGGTGAGGTCATAGACTGTGACTCCCAGAGATAAGGGACTGAATAGGGAGACTGACAGAGATCGAGCAGCATGGAGAGCTTTTTAAATGATAGGATAGAGTTTCTAGCAATGGAAAGAGTTGATTTAGTTTACATCCTATTTAACTGAACCCCTCTCAGCTAAATAAAATTGTTTTCTAATAGTTTGTTTATCTTGGTTTGCTCAGACATGACAAAGTGACTGAGAATTTATGAACTGTGCAGTAGCTGTGTTATGCCTTCACCTCACTATAGAGAAGCAAAAACTGAGCTGAGAGGAGCATTAGAGATAGGCAGACAGGTGAAGAGGTTGAAGAGCACTGTATTGTTGATATGGGTGAAGTAGAAGGCATTGGGAGAAATATTTTGAGATGGTTTGGTCATGTAGAGGGGATGGAGAGTGACTGAATGGAAGAGTGTATTTGAGTAAGGTGGAACAGAGGATGGGGAGGGGGAGACTGAGGATGAGATGAAGAGATGGGATGGAGAGGTATATGATATTGTGAGTTGGAGAGAAAGTAGCCAGATGACAGGGGACAAGGTGACATGTAGGCTTCATTTATAATTATCCTTTATGAGATTAAGGTGTCAGACAGATTGAGGTGTCTGGCAATTGATAGATAGACAGATAGATAGATTATTCCCTTTACCATCCCCCACTCCATCAACCACTGTCATACTACATCCTCAGGCAGTTGTCATCGCAAGTCAGGGGTATGTTTTAATATCAACTTTTTTTCTTACGTTTGGCACTCATTGTTATAAGTAGCAGAGGAATGTGTGTCTGTGTGTGTGTGTGTGTGTGTGTGTGTGTGTGTGTGTGTGTGTGTGTGTGTGTGGTGGCATAAAATTATGGTATTCTTGTTGGTTGTGGTGTGAAGTGATCGACGTAGTGACAGATGGCTCAGCTGTCATGCAGTAGTGTTGTATTGAGTGTAAATCGTTGTTGTATTTTCCTGTCTCCTTACTGTATTTCATCAGATTTGTCTTCTGGTGACCATCAAAGAAGTCACATACAATCTCATCTTCCTTGTTGGTATTCACCTCATTTCCTGCAACTCTGGCAACTGTATACCCTAATGATTAATGGTGTGGCTTTTGTCCTGTTTTGTCACAATTCCATGTGACTAGTGTGGCAGTGGCTATGGCAGCAGTTACTCTGTCACCGACCCTGTAGCTGATTTCTGCCAGTGCCAGAGGTGTAATGTTGGTGGTGCACTTTCCACAGGTTGAATAATTTTGAGATGACTCTTCCCGTACATTATCATCATCATCGCCGCCAGCACTGACGTTATCTGGCATGTAATTGGCCTTCTCTTCCATACTCTCAGAAGTATGATCACTTTCAGTTTTCATTTGTTCTTGATGCCCTCTCTCTTTTGTTTTGCATCTCATTGCTCTTCTCTGCCTTTTCCATCATGTTGGTTTCTTTCTTGTCCAGACTGGAGATTTGGTGGCAGCTGGAGTCACCAGACTTTGTCCTTTGTGCTAGTATGAATCCAAGTTCCGTCACAGGAAGCTTTTAGTGTGGGGGACAGTGACGTGTGATGTGAGCACTAGTAGCCTACAGTGCAAGACAGAATGGCACAGGGACACTTTGTGATGCCAAGCAGCCTCTCAGATAGCATCATGGCCTTTTTCTCCTCTCGATTTACCTCAGAGTCTGAAGATTTTCATTGTGACAGTTGGGTTTTTAAGCAGTCATGTATCATTTTTTTGAAAAACACACACTAGCAGTGACTTTTCATGTGCTGTCAGGAAAGTTGACACACAAACAGCCAACTGTACATAACATTCAAACTCCACTACCATTCGATCCAGATTTTGAGAAGTGTGTGAGTATCCTGGAGTGAAGTACTAGGTGGTGGAACCAATGCTGTTTCCTGAATTGAGTAAACTATCCACAGTGACCCTGGAAGCAAACACCCCCGACCACCATTACCGGCCTGTCACCTTCATCCAGGGCCACGCCAGCTGGGACGTCCTGGCTTGGCTGCTGAGATCTGGGGCAGGTGTAGCAGTTAAACTTTGAGATGGCTGCCACCCCTCACCCTGCTGCTGCTGCTGCTAACCTGCCAACACCTTTATTTACAACTGATCCAGCTGCTCGTTGGACCATTGAGGTATGTTGGTTGGTAAACTGTGGCAAACACGTTTGGTCTTCCCACAGAGGTTGTCCCTTGCATATTCAGTCTGTACAGTTTGTCATCCATCTCCTGTTCTTGTGAAAATCTCATATGTACTTGTATGCAAACTTTATTAATAATGTTGGTGTTGATTTCTGTTAATAATGTTGGTGTTGATTCCTGTTAATAATGTTGGTGTTGATTCCTGTTAATAATGTTGATGTTGATTCCTGTTAATATTGTTGGTGTTGATTCCTGTTAATAATGTTGGTGTTGATTTCTGTTAATAATGTTGGTGTTGATTCCTGTTAAAAATGTTGGTGTTGATTCCTGTTAATAATGTTGGTGTTGATTCCTGTTAATAATGTTGGTGTTGATTCCTGTTAATAGTCTTGGTGTTCATTCCTGTTAATAATCTTGGTGTTCATTCCTGTTAATAATCTTGGTGTTCATTTATGTTAATAATCTTGGTGTTGATTCCTGTTAATAATCTTGGTGTTCATTTATGTTAATAATGTTGGTGTTCATTCCTGTTAATAATCTTGGTGTTCATTTATGTTAATAATGTTGGTGTTCATTCATGTTAATAATCTTGGTGTTCATTCATGTTAATAATCTTGGTGTTCATTCATTTTTTTTTCCTAACATGAAAATCCTTTATGTTCTTGTACTGTATGCATTACTACAGAATGTGGTGAAAGTTTTTGGCATATCAGACAGAGCCAGGATTCCAGGGGCTTGAATGATGAGTGAATGGAAGTGTGGGCAAACTTGTGCTGTCTGGACATTGTTTTTCCTCACCCTGCCCTAGGGTGGGAGAGGAGGTCCAGATGATGATGATGATGAATTAACCTTTTCTTTGGCACTTCAGTTTACTTTTTGAACTTGTTGGATGAAAAAGTTGGGATGGATTGGTGTAATTATTTATTTATTTGTCATACACTATATCTTTCCCAACACTTCCAGAGCTGTGTACTTAGTGAGGTCAGTAGCTGCTCTGCTCAGCTGGTGCATGTGCTAGTTGGTGGAACATCGCCCTCATCGTTGGCAGCATCGACCAATACGTCATCCTGGTCATCAACCAAACCATCTTCAGCATCATCCAGGTCACTGGGGTCATCTGAAGGCTGCAGCAATGAGAGGAGAGGAGGAGACAATGAAAATGGGTTCACTGCAGCACTTATGACAGTTATATACAAGTACCTGTCTGTTGGAATGCCCCAGGCCGTACCCAACTGGCTGGCAGCACTACAGGTGATATTTATTATATTTTGTCAGTGTAATGCACAAATCATGCACCAGCACCACACAACACATGTAGTAGTGTCCTGAAGCACATCTGAAGGGTGAACCCAGTGAGCTTTGGGCTCAAGCTGCCCTCCTCCTGCAGTTCACCATCCACTTTTCTGGGGATAGGGAGGGAGTTTAGAAGTAACATTTATTTTTGTTCAAACTGCCTTATATGTAGCATTATAGGTGTAAGTTGGTGGTGGTTAAACACACAGTCCCCATTTTTGCCCATAGGTTATGTGCTCCTTTATACGAACAGATTTCCATAAGCATTACTGGTAACATCAGGAGACCTTTTCAATTACGGTTTTGTATGAGGAACCACATTGCCATTTTGAGTAGTGCATGTGTGGATGGTAGAGAAAAAGTTGAGAGGTAACTTTAATAGTTTATAAGTGTAGGTGTTACAGAAGCAGTTAAGAAGTGCTAAAGGGAAGAGGATTAACCAGGTTGTACTTATAAGGTGGAACCATTACTTCAGATTGTTAGGTGATGTGTTAATGACTGTGGCATATGTCACTGGGTATGCTGTTTGACTGTTACACTCTCACTCTCTGGTGGGGAGGGAGGGGGATCCTACCTCATCCCTTTTCTTAGGTAGGAACTGGGGGAGAAATATTGGGATGGTATGTATGAACAAGCAGTTCTAGTGGTGTGTCTGACCTCTCCAGTTTGTTGTATTTACCCAAGCAGAATAAAGTCGTCTCTGTATAGCAGGATTATTCAGTACTAATAATCAGTGTAACTGCAGAGAAGGAGTTAAAGTGACTTGTTATCCCACAGGGCATTCGGCAAGTATCAGATCTGAGCCAGCAAGCAGGACTGTTAGTGTGGCAGGCCAAACTGATCAGTCAAGCCGGCCACTTCCTCCACCCTGTCATCCCTCATGCCCTGGCCTGCCCATCATCCACTGTGGAGGGGCAGCAGCAACACACAAGGCCTGCCCATCATCCACTGTGGAGGGGCAGCAGCAACACACAAGGCCTGCCCATCATCCACTGTGGAGGGGCAGCAGCAACACACAAGGCCTGCCCATCATCCACTGTGGAGGGGCAGCAGCAACACACAAGGCCTGCCCATCATCCACTGTGGAGGGGCAGCAGCAACACACAAGGCCTGCCCATCATCCACTGTGGAGGGGCAGCAGCAACACACAAGGCCTGCCCATCATCCACTGTGGAGGGGCAGCAGCAACACACAAGGCCTGCCCATCATCCACTGTGGAGGGGCAGCAGCAACACACAAGGCCTGCCCATCATCCACTGTGGAGGGGCAGCAGCAACACACAAGGCCTGCCCATCATCCACTGTGGAGGGGCAGCAGCAACACACAAGGCTCCCCATCATCCACTGTGGAGGGGCAGCAGCAACACACAAGGCCTCCCCATCATCCACTGTGGAGGGGCAGCAGCAACACACAAGGCCTCCCCATCATCCACTGTGGAGGGGCAGCAGCAATACACAAGGCCTCCCCATCATCCACTGTGGAGGGGCAGCAGCAACACACAAGGCCTCCCCATCATCCACTGTGGAGGGGCAGCAGCAATACACAAGGCCTCCCCATCATCCACTGTGGAAGGGCAGCAGCAACACACAAGGCCTCTAGTGTTGCCCAGACAAGTACTGTCTCTCAGTAAACGCGTCCAGTCACTCACCAATACCTGGATGATGCAGGGTTAGTCATATCTACCTGGGTTTGCTGTCAGTGTATGCAATTACCTTTGTTTGTCTGTATGTGTCCAGCTGTGTATTTATCACGTGGTTAACGAAACTTCATTGATATATCTACATGATGCATAGTTTGTCAGGTGGATTTATATTACTGACAAGTCTGGCATGTCATTTTTGGCATAGTTGTTGTTGTTATTATTATTATTATTATTATTATTATTATTATTATTATTATTATCCATTCATCATCCAATCCTATGTTGCCCCATGAGGAGCGTAGGAGCCCAGGGCTAAGCAAGTTGGTCCTGACATTTAACCCCTACACCGCGGGCATGTTTACCAATGTTTTGCGTGTCCCGCAGGGTTATTCGGGCCCTGACAGACTCAAAAAATATTTGCCAAAAATCAGTTATTAGTCCTAGAATATTAAAATTACATATGCTTATGGCACATACCTTCAGCTTTCTCCTGGAATGTTTGTTGAGCCTTCGTCGTTACCGTAGGACTTGTGGAGACCTCTGAATTTGGGTAACAAAGTCTCCACTTTACACTTCCTGACAACCCGTAATATGATTACCACAGCCAGATATAAACACTATAAACACTACTCTATGATTTTCAAGTAGTTTGGGATTCATACTCCAAAAAAAAAACACTGTGAAAGCAATGGAAATTACGAGCGAGTATGATCGTCGCACTTGCGCTAGTTTGCTCTTGGTTCTCTGTCATTTATTATTCATAAAACCCCTCACACTTTATATTTCTATCACTATATCACACTTATATATATCTGGAGTCTTTCTCCATAAGTTTCCTTCAGTCGTATTAGTTTATTGTCACTGAAGTCATTCAATTTTTCATTCAGTAAAATACGTAGAGAGCCACGGATTCACTTTCACTGTTATAACATAAATTATTTGTACTCATATTCTTATATTACTAATTACTTACATTACTATTTACATTTTCTATTCTATTTTCAATATTTATCCTTCTATTTTACTTACACTATGTTATTCACTGTCACTTTCAGTAAGATAAAACTATAATACACTGTTCAATCATATGTACTGAACATCCATTGCTTTCACTTGCTATTTACACATTATTTACACATTATTTCCAAATTATTCTGCTTTCACACTTGCACTGTTAGAACTGCTTCTGGCTGTGGTAATCGAAGAAGCAGGTAACACAGAGGGGAACCTGGCACTCAGCGCACTGCCAAGAGGTGCATTTGTGCTCAGGTGTGTGGCGGGTGGTATGTGCAGCCTTCCTTTTCCCTGTGGCAGGCATAAGCTCAAGTCTGTGCCGATCCATATACGTCCTCTGCTCAAGTCGGTCGGGAAGTGTTACTGGATGGCGCCTTGGACTTGCTGCTGTCACCCTACCATATCTTTCCAGCAGCTGCTGGACACAAGTCCTGGCGAACAACCTCAGGGAGAAGGACTTGGGTGGCTTGACCTTCATCTTGTACAGGATGAAGGCGTTCAGCATCGTCATATCTATGAGATGCAGAAAAACTTTCCTGTACCACCTAGTATTCTTCCTGAGGCAGTCGATCTCACCAATCATCATGTCGGACTTGTCCACCAGCCGCATGTTGATATTGTAGTCCAACACAGCATCAGGTTTCATCACAGGTTCGCCTGTCCTACGGTCGACCTTCCCACTGTCTGTCATCTCCCCCTTATATACGGTGGTGAGCATGTGCACGACCCTCTTGTCATGCCACCGTACTGCCAGCATCTTCTCAGACTTGCGTAGGTGCACGTCTCCTCGCTGCGAGGTTCCTGCCTCAGTGAATTTGGGGAAGTGGGCACGATTACTTTTGACAGTGCCGCAGGAGCCAATGCCGTGCTCAGAAAGGTATTTGGCAAGTTTCGGTGCTGTATAGTAGTTGTCTGTATACAGCACATGATTCCCACCAAAATACTTTTCTAGGAGCACTTTCACTACACAGCCTGAGAAGCCAAGGGGGTGTGTTTTATCCAGATCAACAGTGCTGGCTGAATAAATGACGAAGTCAAGGATGTACCCCGTCTTACAGTTGCACAGTACAAAGAACTTAATTCCAAAGCGATGGCGTTTGCTTGGAATGTACTGAACAAACCGAAGACGTCCTCTGAACAAAACCAAGGATTGGTCAATGACAACCTTCTGAAAGGGGTGGAAGAATGACAAACTTATCCTTCATTCTGCTCAGAATCTCCCAGATCTTCCAGAGTGGGTCGGTTTGGGAAGGTACATCGTTGTCGGCAAAGTGCAGGTTTCCCATGATGTTCCGGAAGCGATCTCTGGCCATATACTTATTGAAGGTGGGTGAGGGTAGTAAGGGGTCCATGGACCAGTATTCTTCCAACTCATGCTTCTTGGAGTGTGGCAAGAGAAGCATGAGGGCAAAGAACACATACAGCTCCTGCACTCCCAGCATGGACCACTGTTGCATCTTGGCTGCACCTGTACCACTTGCAGCACATTGTGATTCATGCTTGTTGGTCTCATCACATATGTGCTGCATGACTTCGTCATCTAGGAAGGCCAAAAGGTAGTCCACACACTCAGTATTTTCGTCAATAGTGAAGGCAGGCTGAACTCCTGAGGAGCTCTCATCAAATACTAAATTTTCAGGCACAAAATCTGACCTTTCCATCCATGCGAAGGTGTCCAGGATTCTCTGTCGTGGCAGTGTAGGGCGGGTGGTGGTGGTGGTGGTGGAGGTTGGCTGTGAGGCAGATTTATCTGGTTCAAGGTCACTCGCACTGACCCAGGGTTGCCGTACAGCACTAGGAGCCCTTACCCTACTAACTACACTACTTTTCACTGTCTTTGATTTACCTCTTCCTCTACAGCCTGCCTTCACTGTTGATGCTGGTGGTGACTCCGACGACGAAGACTCCAGAGATAACTCAGCCAACGATGATGAAGAAATGAGTGAAGTGGGGCTTGGGGAATGGGGAGGTGAATGCACTCGTGACTCATGGCGAGCTGGGTCACGTGGGGGCATTGTTCTGGGGCTAACACGCCGCCTTTTCACTCCCTTCCCAAATTCCTTGCCTTGCTGCACTAAAGGCTCCTTTCCCTTGGAGCTAGAGACTACTTCTGACACTGAAGCACTCGTTGTAGCAGTTTCTGGCACGATAACCTCACCCGGCTCATCACACGATTCACCCGAATCGTCAAAATCACTGTCCATCATCACCATGGACAATTCTGCAAGTTCACGTGCCACTGCAGAGTCACTAAGGCCTTTCCTGCTTCCCTCACTACTTTTCTTAGGGGTAGAGGTCACGGGGCCCTTTGCAATGGGCGCAGAAGCGGCAGGAATGGCGGGGCGCGAGTGTGACATGGTTTCACTACAGCAGAGGACAAGGAACTAAATGCCGCGGCTTATCTGAGAAGGGAAGGGTTGACAGTGACACTGAGGCTGACTGCTGCTAACTTACATGCTAATTTTTTATAGGTAGAAAATCTCGGCAATACATAAAGAGATAGGTAGTTCCAGGTGAATGTAAATGTCACTTAGACTTCTCCCTTCCTTTCTGATATATATTTTTATTACAGACATCGATTACAAGGCATAATTCAAAGGGGAAATTACCTTGGTAATGTAGCGAATGAATGCACGTGAGGTGTTGTCAGGTGATAATTAGCCAATTCCTGGTGTATAGCACTATCACTTACCTGATTTTTTTTTGGTATATATTATTTTGTATAAGTATAGGGCATAGGGCTTATTTCAATGAATGAAATCTGTGGAAAAATCCGGGGGAAATTTGCGTACCGCAGCGCGGCATGGGAGGTGAGAGGACAGGGTAATGGAGGGCAGGTAGGGAGGGGAGTCACAAAGGGGGTAAAATCGCTAAAATGTCAACAATGGATGGGAGTACAGATGAGATTTGGAGTGCTGACTAGTGTTGGACATTGGCAGTACTGATAGATGATACAAGCCACCACTTGAGAGCCCGGGATAATTCAAAATAACACAGAATCACAAAAGTGACGCCCCGCGGTATGATCCATTGTGGCCGAGTGTCATGAAAGTGACGCCCTGCGGTTAAGGGGTTAAGATGAGAGTAACCAGCCTCACTCATCCCTGAGTGGCACTGCGTGAGCAATAAACCCCAACCACCCCTTGCATATAAACCTTCACCGGCTTAATCCGATTGGAGCACCTTAGTTACCCACTAAACCACCAGATGCCATAATTTGGTTATATGGTTACCACCCAGCATAGTAAATGGTTTGCTGGTGTACAGGAAATCATTTGGCTTGTCACTCAGTGTAGAGTCACCCACAGGCAGAATGAAGAGGAAAGAATGAAGGAAAGAAAGACAGAAGAGTTTTTATTATACTGTATAATTATCTTAATTGGTCCATCCTTCCTCTTGTCTTTCCTTCATTGTTTCTTGTTTCTTTTGCCCACGGGTGACTTTACACTCCCTCTTCTGTCTTTCTTTCCTTCATTCTTTTCTCTTCCTTCTGCCTATGAGTGACTCTACACTGAGTGACAAGCGGTTTCCTTTACACCAGGAAACCATTTACTATGCTGGGTGGTAACCATATAACCAAATTATGGGACCTGGTGGTTAACTCTTAAACCGCGGGCTTGTTTTGCTTTGACTTAAGGCTCCCACGGGCATATTCGCTCTCCAACAGACTCTCTAAAAATATTTGCCAAAAATCAGTTATTAGTCCTAGAATATTAAAATTAAATATGCATATGGCACATACCTTCTGCTTTCTCCTGGGATGTTTGTTGAGCCTTCCTCGAGCACTGTAGAACTTGTTGAGACCTCTGAAGTTAGGTAACGAAGTCTCCACTTTACACTTCCCGACAACCCGTAATATGATTACCACAGCCTGATATTATCACTAGAAACACTGTTCTATGATTCTCAAATAGTTTGGAATGCATACTTAAAAAAAAAAACACTGTGAAAGCAATGAAAATTACGAGGGCGTATGACCTTCCCACTTCCGATCATTCGCCGCAGGTGTTCTGTCATTTATTATTCATAAAACTCTCACATTTTATATTTCTGTTACTATATAACACTTATATATATCTACAGTCTTTATCCATAAGTTTCCTTCAGTAATAGTAGTTCATTGTCACTGTAGGCATTCAATTTCTTTCAGTAAAATAAGTAGCATTCACTTTCTCGTCCTGTATACTAGCGTTGAGAGTGAATGTCACTTTCACCTTCATTCTTATAACTCATAGTATTCATACATGCTAGAGTGAAACTTTCACTTTCATTACTCCTAGTATATATACTCATATTCTTATAATACTACTCATTTACATCTCTATTTACATTCTCTATTTTATTTACATTATTTACATTTTTATTTTATTTACACTGTGTTAGGCACTGTCGCCTGAAGTAACTTATAAAACTATTTTCCACTGTTCACTTATATTTACATTCATTGCTTTCACTTGCTGTTTACACATTATTTACATTTCCACTTGCACTGTTTTACTCACCAGAAAGATCGTAGTCACTCTCTATCATTTGTCAGCCCTTTACCTCTTTCCACACGAGGTTCAGTAGGGGGTAGAGGTCACAGGGCCCTTTGCATGGGGCTAAAAAGCAGCAGAATTTGACAGGCGTGAATCCGACGTACTTTCACCTTGAAAGACGACAGTAAACTGATAGTGGTGACCTCCTGCCGCCTGGCTAGGGTGAGTGCAATACTGCCAACTTCAGCCTTGTGAGACCTGCTAATATATAGCAATGAAATGATTGGCAGGAAACCAACACAATACATAATAAATTAGGTAGTTCCAGGTGAATGTAAATATCACTTAGGCTTCTCCCTTCTCTCCTTATATGTATATTTATTACGAGAATAGATTATACGGCATATTTCAGGGGGAAATAAACAGCGAAAATTAGCGAACGAGTGCATATGAGGTGTTGTCAGGTGATGATTAGCCAATTCCAGGTGTATGGCACTATCACTTACCTTATTTCTTTTTTGTATATATTATTTGGTATAAGAATAGGGCATAGGGCTTATTTGAATAGATGAAGTCAGTGGAAAATTCCAGGGATGAATTCCTTAGTGTAGAATACAGTGTGGTGGCCTGCAATAATTAAGTAGTTCCAGGTGAATGTAAATATCACTTAGGCTTGTCCCTTCCTTTTTTATATATATTTTTATTACGAAAATAGATTATACAGCATATTTCAAGGGGAAATAAACAGCGAAAATTAGCAAACGAGTGCAGGTGAGGTGTTGTCAGGTGATAATTAGCCAATTCTAGGTGTATGGCAGTCTCACTTACCTTATTTCTTTCTTGTATATATTATTTGGTATAAGAATAGGGCATAGGGCTTATTTCAATGAATGAAATCAGAGAAAAATTCCAGGGAAGATTTACTTAGCGTAGCACGGCCGGGCAGGTAAGAGGAGAGGGTATTGGAGGGGAGGTAGGGAGGGGAGTCAAGAACGGGGAGAAATGGCTAAATTGTCAACAATGGATGGGAGTACAGATGAGATTAGGAGTGCTGACTAGTGCTGGACATTGGCAGTACTGATAGATGATACAAACCACCACTTGAAAGCCCGGGCGAATTCAAAATAACACAGAATCACAAAAGTGACGCCCCGCGGTATGATCCCTTGCTCCCAAGCGTCACGAAAGTAACGCCCCGCGGTTAAGGGGTTAAGTGGGTAATTATGGCGCTCCAATCAGATTGAGCCTGTGTAGGTTTATATCCAAGAGATGTTTGGAGTTTATTGCTCATGTAATACCACTCAGGGATGAGTGAGGCTGGTCATTCTCATCTTAAATGTCAGGACCAACTTGCTCAGCCCTGGGCTTCTACGCTCCTTATGGGGCGACATAGGATTGGATGATGGATGGATGGAATTTGTTTACATTTGTTTATTTTATTTATTTATTTTTTTCACTGGCCAAGATTTCAAGAGACGTAATTGGAGGAGTTAAATATGGCTTTCAGACACCTCATCACTAGAGGTTCATATAATTCTGAAATTAATAATTTGGCAATAGTGAGTGTATATCTAAAGAAACTACTGAACTTTAACCTTTTGCGCTTTGGGCCAATCCAACCTTTCAGTATGATGATGTATTTTACTTTTAAAATTCATTCTTCTAACAATTTTATTGAATTGTGACAAATCACCTATAGACAAGATGCAAGTACTCTCTTAAAAAATACAGTAAATGTAAGTTGTCTGTGGATTATGTTTTGTGATTCGGACCTAAACCTTTCAGTATTATAATGTATTTTTTATTTATTTTTAAAATTTCTTTAACAATTTTATCAAACTGAGACAAACTTTCTATAGACAAGATGCTGCTAGTACTCTCTTCAAAGCAAAATGCAGTTAATATAAATTGACTGTGGATAATGACAATAAATATTTTACTGACATCATACTGGAAGGATGAGGTATAATATTTTATTGGTACCCACATAATGAAAAATTTATCAACTGATCCTAGGACTGAAACTTCATTACTGGTAACTTTTCAGTAAACAGTTGTCAGTACTCTTCCTCCCTGTGCCAGCCTCATCCTCTTCCTCCTTTCTTAATGCCAGCCTCCTCTCTCACTCTCTCTTCCCTTACTGTTAGTAATTTCCTTCTTCTTCCTTTCTCTCTCAGTGTCAGCCCCTCCCCCCTCCCCCACCCTCTATCTCTGTTACAGAGACTTATTCCTCCCCCCCTCTCATTTGCAGCTTTCTCCTCCCCCTCCTTTCTCGGTGCACTTCCCTTACTCCTCACTTCCTCCTTTCTCAGTGCCCTTCCCTTACACCTCCTTCTTCCTCCCCCCCTCTCACTTGTAGCCTTCTACTTCTCCCTCTCATTTCACAGTTCCCACCCCTTTTTATCTCTTTCTCTGCCAGCTACTAATTCCTCCTCCTTTCTTAGTTCCAGCCCCTTCCTCCTCCTCCTCCTCCTCTCCTCTCCATCTCATTGCCAACCCCTTCCTCCTCCATCGTGTGTGTGCCACCACTGTACTCCTCCTCCTTTCCTTCTATCACATTGCCAGCCCCTTCCTCCTTCATTCTCCTCTCTCAATGCCAGTTTCCCCTCCTCCTTTTCTCATAGTGCAAGCCTCTTCCTCTTCATTCTCGTCATCTTCTCTCTCAGTTCCAGCCTCCTCCTCCTCCTCCCTTCACCCCCCTCACTGCCAACACTTCCCTTATTCAAGAAAGAGCAACTGGTCACTTGCATGATAATCTAGCCTGGACTAAGCAGAGTAGACCCAGGCACCTATGTCCCTGACGGGGCACTGAAGGGTATAATATTGGTTGGATGAGTGATTTTTAACAGTTTTATTATTAATTTGTTTTTAACCAGTTCTGTTGCAAAAGTTATGCTACCAATCAAGAGTTATTCATTTGATCCTATTCACAACAGAGGTGCGAGGACAAGTGATCAGGCACCTTATGGGCGAGACGGACTGCCAGTTGACACCTAAGTGTGCCTTCATAATCACTCTTCATGACCTTCCTACACTTTTTGATATACAAGGTAATTAATGTATTGAAGTTTACAGTTGTTAAAATAAAATATATTTTAGGTCCATCAGATAAAAAAGAAAAAGTACCTTTTAGGTCCACTTGATTAAAAATTATCTTATTCTTTCTATATCGTTTGTGAAAGTTGTCATATTGGTCGTAATGGTGGTTGTATTTATTGTAATAAAAATAATAATTATAATGGTAGAAGGTGGGGGAGCAGTCATCCTCTCCCTTCTGTCAGTCTCTTCCTCCATTCAGTGTAGTCTCCCCCACCCACCCCCTCATAATAATAATAAACGAAGATGGGGGAGCAGTCAGCCTTTCTCTATCCTCCCTCCCCTCCCCTCCCACTTGATAGTGACCCCCTCTCCTCTGCTTGATGCAGTCCCCCCCCTCTTTCCTCTTGATGTAGTTCACATCTCCCCCTCTTTACTTGATGTAGTCCCCATTCCTTGCCCTCTTCTCTCTACTTGATTTAGTCCCCCCCCCCTCTATTTGCTGTAGTTCCCCATCCCCCCTATCTGCTTGATGTAGTCCCCATCCCCCCTATCTGCTTGATGTAGTCCCCATCCCCTCTCTACTTGATGTAATGCCATATCCCCCCCACTCTCAACTTGATGCTTTCTCCATCCCCATCTCTTTGATGTACTCTCTCTCTCTCTCTCTCTCTCTCTCTCTCTCTCTCTCTCTCTCTCTCTCTCTCTCTCTCTCTCTCTCTCTCTCTCTCTCATGTAGTGCCCCTGAGTGCCAAGTGAAATGGTTTGCTATACACCATGTCATTTGCTATGGTGGCTGGTGGTTTAGTGGGTTAAGGTGCTCCAGCTGGATGGACACTGTAAGGGTTACATCTGAGGGGTGAGCATGTGAGGCTGGTAACCGTTGCCTCGTTGGCACTGAGTACCTCCAGCTGCCTGTGTAGAGAACATAATAGCATTAGATGTTGTATTATTGTAACTCCCAGGGCCATATTCTTGTCAGTTAGGGAAGCTGCCTAGAATCTTTTCCTTAGCTAATTATTTTTGGATAGGACTGGTTAGCATCAATTTGTATGTCATTTATGCTGAATATGGAGGTATTGTAATGTAAATGACACAAGGGGATAGTAAGGAGTAATAAGCAGAATAATTACTTAGGAAAGATACTAGGGAGTTTCTTTAATTGAGAATATGGACCTTAGTCAACCCCCCCCCTCCCCAATCCAACAATTCATCCAATAATTTTTTTTTTAGTTAAGGTTGAGATGATTACTACTACTACTACTACTACTACTACTACTACTACTACTATTTTATTATTATTATTGTTATTATTATTATTATTATTATTATTATTATTATTATATTCATCCTTACTACCCTAACTCCACTAAAAGGTCAGGTTAGGTAGGATCCAGAACCAGAAAGCATCTAAGTAGGATTTTGTTATTTTGCTGTATGGAGATGCTGTAGAGGGATGCCTTCATGCAGTGGCACTATCATGTACCCAGTCTTGTTATCCCCTGAAAGGTGGAGGATTGACTGCAAGATAAGAGTTTGTAGTTCACTGGTTCACCTTCAGAGGAGCCTGGGACTACGACAGCTTGAAGAACATCATATTGATAATGATGATGAATAAGATGGCAGTATTTATTATTATGATGATGATCAGTTATGTATGATCATCAGCACAATAAGAAGTACTACCATCATATTGATCTTTATCTATATGATGTTTTTCCTGCTGCACAATAACACTAGGGCCCATATTGTCATCAGTTAACTTGATAATATCTCTTCCTAATCAGTTATTCTGCTTATTACTCTAGTAGCACAGTTTCTCTCTCCTTACCAGGCTGCAGCAATCCACTCTTCCTGTCGTCCAAACTCCGCAACTCACTGCTTCCAACATCCGTCATATCATAACTTGCTAAAGTTTTATTTATTGACAATACAGTAGATACAAGGTGGCCATGCAGGTACTGTAGGTGTGTTTTGTACATATAAATGTTTGTAGATTAAACGAACTGGACTAAAGTGATTATGTACAGGACATTCTTACGTTGAAGGTTGTGTGTGTCTGTTTTTTTTTTTAATAGATTCCAGGTTAGAGCTGTAATACATATATAAAGACAAACTTGTGCATAATGCTCAGCATGTTTCTTAGACGCAGACATGAGTAGAGCTGGATCAGTGGATCTTTTTCTGAAT
>NC_137026.1:7363647-7461147 GCF_032717465.1 Coenobita brevimanus | reverse complement strand
GACGAACTACTACTACTACCACCACTAAAATCATCCAGTCTGATATTTTGATATGGCGTGGCGGAGTCCACAGAAGCATCTTTACCTTTTTTCCTGGGTTATGAATTGTGAAAAGAATCCCCCTCCTCCCTGACTCTCTCTCTATATTAACATTTTTCCCCCTTCATTATTTACATCCTTTTTCACAGCCATGAACCTCATATACAATGTAACTTGAATGTAACTTGTTGAACACTGGAGCACAAAATAAAGTGGTGGCAATACTACCTACCCTGTTTCCTGTATCCTCTGTAGTAGTGTACAAGACAATACTTACCAGGCCCAGGGATGAACAGGGGGGAATGAGGCCTTGGTGTTCAGCACTGGTAAAATTAGTTCACATATTTTCTACCAGATGACAGCACTGGTAAAATTAGTTCACATATTTTCTACCAGATGGCAGCACCGTCGAATCAGATAAGTAATGGTGGCACCATCAACCAGGCTAAAAATCAGGGGGGGGTGCATCAATAAGGAATCATAAGGCCCAGGTGTTCAGCAGTGGTACAAGCTTCCAATTTTTCCCACCAGATGGCAGCACCAGTTTTCTCAGGAACAGCAAAACATAAGACTCCTTCCCTGTGCAACCAAAAATAGTTCAAAGGACCAGTAGATGGCAGCACCATTGTTAGTGCTGCCATCTATTGGTCATTCTTTGAACTATTTTTGGTTGCACAGGGAAAGGGTCTTATGTTTCCGTGTTCCTGAGAAGACTGGTGCTGCCATCTGGTGGGAAAAATTGGAAGCTTGTACCACTGCTGAACACCCAGGCTTTATAATTCCCTATTGCTAAATCCCGGAGCTCACCATCTTTTTTTTTTTTTCGCTCTCCCCATATATTTTGGAATTAAAACACACACAAGACGACTTTATCTGCACAGGCGAAAATATTATTGAATAAAGACTACATAAAAAAAAAAAAAACATAAAACCGCGGGGAAGAGCTGGAATAAAATACATATCACATCATCGGCTCTTCAGGCCGACGATGTGGACGAGGAGGAAGAGGAGGAGACGAGGAAGGTGGGGGACGAACAGGAGGGGGACAAGGATTATGGTCAGACTCAAATATGAAGTCCGTTTGGGTGGGGCCCGAGAGGGGATTTCCCTCTCTACAGCTCTGTCGCATCAACCCCAGTACCTATCTCTCTCCCTGTCATATGTCACCTATTTACTATTTGAAATTGTATATTAAATATTCTGTACTAATTAAATATATTAAATAAGGCTATATAGTGCTATGAATGTGTCGCTTTTTAGGATAATAGCAATGATTTGTATAAATTCCACACCACGTGACAACGTCGCTTTCCGACGTTGCCAGAGGTCAAGGACACCCACCTCAGACTACAGGTGACCGGTCACTTCCTGCCTGATCCCCACCCACGATGGCAGCTACTCCGACTCGCTCTCGTGTGCTCCACAGTCGGGAGAAAGAACTTATTTACAATGTGAACAAGTATTTTCTAGAAGAAAGATCAGAGAGAGGACTTACGCCTACTGGGGAAACCTCTATAAAAAAAAAAAAAAAACGCGCCAAGAGTTTTACCTCAGTGGTGGTGTGGAAAAAAGGTCGAAACAATATAGAAGAAAACACAACTTATAAATGTATAAAAACTTTCACAATCAACTGAGAGAGAGAGAGAGAGAGAGAGAGAGAGAGAGAGAGGAGGTTTGGCAGAGCTGTAGAGAGGGAAATCCCCACGCGGGCCCCACCCAAACGGACTTCATATTTGAGTCTGACCATAGGAAGACGAAGATTAAGAGGGGGCGAGGATTAGGGGGGAAGAGGATTAGGAGGGGGGATGAGGATTAGGAGGGGGCAAGGATTAGGAGGGGGAAGAGGATTAGGAGGGGGAAGAGGATTAGGAGGGGGACGAAGATGAGGGGGGAAGAAGGGGAGGAGGATAAGGGAACAGTGAGGAGGGATGAGGATGAGGGGGACGAGAGGGGACAAGAAGGAGAAGTGGGGATGATGGGGAGGAGTGAGTATGAGGAGGAGGAAAAGGGGACAGAGAGGAGATGAGGAGGGAGAGGAGAGGGGATGAGGAGGAGGGGACGGAGAGGGGATGAGGAGGAGGGGACGGAGAGGGGATGAGGAGGAGGGGGAGGAGTTTTAGGGGTGGAAGAGGAAGGGGGACGAGGGGGAAGAGGAAGAGGGACGAGGGGCAGAAGGGGAGGATGAAGAGGTTAAGGAGGGTGGGGTTGAGGAGGATGAGGGGGATGGGGGAGAGGATGAGGGGGTGGGGTAGAGGATGAGGGGGGTGGGGGAGAGGATGAGGGGGTGGGGGAGAGGATGAGGATGAGGGGGTGGGGGAGAGGATGAGGATGAGGGGGGTGGGGGAGAGGATGAGGATGAGGGGGGTGGGGGAAGAGGAGGATGAGGAGGGTGGGGGAAGAGGAGGATGAGGGGATGAGGGGGAGGGGAAGAGGGGGTGAGGGAGAAGGAGGGCGGGGTGGGGGAGGAGGATGAGTGGGTGAGGGGGAGGGGAGGAGGTGGTGGGGGAGGAGGAGGGGGGAATATGATGTCAAGGTGGAGGAGAAGAGGGGACAAGGGGTAAGGACGAGACGGAGGGGATGATGATGAGGATGAGGATGAGGATGAGGATGAGGAGGAGGAGGAGAACGACGACGAGGAGGCTGGCATTGATGGAGGAGGCTGGCACTGAGGGAGAGGAGAGATGAGAAGGGGGAAGGGGGACGAGATGGGGAAAGGGGAGAAGAAGAGAAGGGGGAGGGGGACGAGGAGGAGGACGAGATGGGGAGGGGGGAAGACGAGAACGGGAAGGGGGGGGGGAAGTTGGCACAGAGAGGTGCAGGAAGAGGAGGAGGAGGTTGGCACTGAGGGAGAGGAGGAGGAGGAGGAGGTTGGCACTGATTATTGGGAGGAGGTTGGCACTGAAGGGGGCAGGAGGAGGTTGTCACTGAGGAGGGCAGGAGAAGGTTGGCACTGAGGGGGGCAGGAGGAGGTTGGCACTGAGGGGGGGCAGAAGGAGGAGGAGGTTGGCACTGAGGGGGGCAGGAGGAGGTTGGCACTGAGGGGGGCAGAAGGAGGAGGAGGTTGGCACTGAGGTGGGCAGGAGGAGGTTGGCATTGAGGGAGGGCAGAAGGAGGTTGGCACTGAGGGAGAGCAGAAGGGGGTTGGCACTGAGGGGGGCAGGAGGAGGTTGGCACTGAGTGGGGCAGGAGGAGGTTGGCACTGAGTGGGGCAGGAGGAGGTTGGCACTGAGGGGGGCAGGAGGAGGTTGGCACTGAGGGGGGCAGGAGGAGGTTGGCACTGAGTGGGGCAGGAGGAGGTTGGCACTGAGGGGGGCAGGAGGAGGTTGGCACTGAGGGGGGAGAGGAGGCAACTCATCTCGAGGTGTCTTGTATTGCGGATGGGCTCAGTCTGCTGGTGTGGTCGTGGGTGTGGCGGTGCGGGTGCTGAAATGAGGCAATAGTAAATTAAAAACCCATTAACTGGGCACGCACACACACACACACACACACACACACACACACACCGCTCGCTGGTGCAGTTGTAACTCTCTCGCCTAGCATCTACTAAGACGGGGGTTCGCGCCTTGCTCGGGATGCGAAAAAGTTTCACTGACAAAGCGGGTGGTCACTGTCCTCCTCAAGCAAGAGGGGGGGTGTGTGCGTGTGTGAAAGTCAAGGCTTTGCCCTTCGATCGGACTATATGAGCTCTCAGCTCTCTTCCGGGAGGGTAAAATGCCGATGATCACAAAACCATCACGTGATCCTGACCGACCCGGTGAATTACACGTCACACATACACAAACGTCACACACACACACACGTACACCTTACCATTATATTGCATACAGTTAATATCCCATAATGTATTTTGTTACCTCACTCTTCCTACCAGCACACGATGTTATTTCACACACACACACACAAACACACACACACACACACCTTAACATCCTATTGCATACTGTCAATACCTCATCATGTATTTTGTTACCTGACTCGTCCTACCAGCACACGAGTTTATTCTGCACACACACACACACACACACACACACACACGTACACCTTGATATTGCAAACTGTTTTTATCCCATAATGTATTTTGTTACCTCATTCTTCCTACCAGCACACGATTGTCTTCCATTTCAGGAGTTGTCCATCAGTGAAGGGGTTGATGTAGACTGTATGCCACTCCTTCAGTACCAATGTGTATGTAGTATGTATTAATATGTTATAACTATTAAATGTCGATGGTACGCCATTTTCGCGCGACCGAGCAGTGTGGTAAAGACTACATATTATATAGATAGATAGATAAATAGATAGATAGAGAGACAGATAGAAGCAGGGAGTCAGATGATGAGAAGGTGTTGTGTCTGCGAGAATCGAGCAGTGCTAAACATGCTTACACACTCTTAACACTGAGGAAAGCTGACGACAGCGGCCAGTAAGGAGATGATGCAGTTAGCTGTCAGCAGTCCTCTCGTGAACAAAGATCTGGTAACCATGCACACACATATACACACATACTCACACACAGGCTCCTTAAGCTTTCCATCCATGAGGAACACACGTGACACACCCCTGCTACACCAGATTTTAGGAAAGAGAGTGTAGAAGGAGACAAGCGACCCTAGAGAGAGGTCGAGACGGAGATTAGCCTTAGAACAGAGAGAGAGAGAGATAGCGAGACAGGGAGGTAGCTACCCGGGACTTATACTCGTTCCGTGTTTAATATTTCCAAGACAAATAAAAATAGTCCCATACTATTCTTTACCTCTCCTGTCACTACATGACATTTGGTGGGGAAGCTACTACAAGATATAAAAGCCGCTCGACCACAAGTCTAAAATATACTTCTCTACAAGTACCTACAAAGTCTTTATGACACCAAATGTCTGTCCTAAACTAAATAAGTCAGGGAAATAGCAATAACAAAATGTCGGTGAGCACCATTACGCGAGAGAAGATTGAGAAGTGAAGGAGCGTAGGGGTCTTGATGTGGAGGTGGTAAGCACAGGAAAAGATAGATTTTGAGATGGTTTGGCCATGTGGACAGGATGGAGAAGAAAAAGACACTGACTAGGAGTGTGTAAGTAAGGTGACACGGGAGGGATAGGGAAAGGGAGACCGAGGATGAGATGGAGGGATGGCATTACGTGAGGGAGACAAATCAGAAGTGAAGGAGCGTAGGGGTCTTGATGTGGAGGTGATAAGCACATGGAAAGATACATTTTGAGATAGTTTGGCCAAGTGGAGAGAATGGAGGAAAAGACACTGACTAGGAGTGTGTAAGGTGACACGGGAGGGATAGGGAAGGGGAGACCGAGGATGAGACTGAGGGATGGCATACAGGGGCATCCGATGGAGGGGATGTGTGAGTTGGAGAGAGGTCAGTCAGATGGCAAAGGACAACGCGTCTGTGGCCAACCCTGACGGGATTCAAGTGTGTGGCGATACAGACAGACAGACAAACAGAGATATACGGATACAGATAGACGTAGACACAAAGAGACATGCAGAGAGATATGAGCAAACTGATAGATAGTGTCACGGGGTAAAACACGGGCAGATAGATATACAGTGAGAGAGAGAGAGAGAGAGAGAGAGAGAGAGAGAGAGAGAGAGAGAGAGAGAAAGTAAACCCAGCACTACTATAACCCATCGTTCATTTTACTCCTGCTACCTTCAAACGATTTTACTTGTTACTGGGGCTGGTCTTCCCTAGGGTTTCGTTGCACATTATACAGAGTAACTTATTCCAGTATTACATCTTAGCCTTCTTTTGTATGTTATTTATCTCGTTTGACAGCAATTTTTGTATTAATATGACGAGATAATGAGGCAAAATGAGCAGAGTAAATCGCCACTGAGGAAACGTTACGAAATAAATATTTTAGATCTAAACATAATAGTACATGCTATTTGTCATTTTTGTGTAGATACAGGTCGCGTCAATAACGTATGAGATACTACTGAGGTGTAATGTGCGGACTAAATCGCTACGGAAGATGTGTTACGAATCTCTAGGTCCACTAACAGTGCGAAGGTAAGTCTGCGTTGCCATGGATACCACTGGTCTTCCCCC
This sequence comes from Coenobita brevimanus, assembly GCF_032717465.1. Lineage (NCBI taxonomy): Eukaryota > Metazoa > Arthropoda > Malacostraca > Decapoda > Coenobitidae > Coenobita > Coenobita brevimanus. The sequence continues at coordinate 7,455,044 of NC_137026.1, read as the reverse complement.
TCACACGAGCGACGTCGCTGTCATCTCACTCCGCGGTGACCAACATAAAAATGGCGATATTTCACTAACTTCACCTGCCAGCTGTGTGTTTTTGGTACAGGCGGGTGTGTATATGGTTATTACAACACTGGATCACTTATGTATCGCCTGTGTACCTGAACAACATTATTTATGCCAAAAATAATATTCTTTCAGAATTGCCAATATAAGGAGGAAACGTACCATCCCAGTTACACTCTTAAGACAAATAAAAACAGCTTTACTTTCTAGTTTGTAATAAAGTGATGGTTTTATGGTGTTAATATTACAAGTAACTATATTTCCTATGGTGTATCTCCTTTATTTTCTAATTATCCTCGTGGTAAAATCCACACCTGGTCAACATGTAATGCAGTGCTGTATGTGGGAACTTTTGTGTGTCAGTCTGTGCTGGAAAAGGTTCAAGGTTTGGGTTGAACTGCTTCCTTCACGTCAGGTAATGTGTGTTTAAGCTGCAGTTATCATTGATGCGGCTGTCCGGCTGAACCCAAGTGAACACATGCCATGTAACAACATTAACTGGACCATCAGCTGAGTAAATTAAACCCGAGTATTTACGAAAATGCTGGAGCATTGGCAGGTTCGAAGCATGGTTGGTCTGAAGTGGTTGGTGTGGTGGATGAAAGAAGGGTGTAGTGCAGAAAGGGAAAATAGGAGAGAATAGGCCAAGAATGATGCTGTGTGAGAACAGAACATTTGTTAGGGTAAGACATGACAGGCCAGATGTCAGACTAAGTTTTACTATACAAAATATACCAGGTAAAGTGATTGGAAAGGCTCAGGTAAACTTATACCTGCTGTTTCTGTTCTTGGTATCCAAACCTGACAGTCTTTACTACAGCATCACCACCCAATGGAACTTACTGTTTTAATGGTAATATTATTTTAGCTGCGTTGATTTATTTTTGTGCTATTACTGTTAATTGTGTATGCAGGAAGGAGGCAATTTATTGGGTAGTTATGTAGTGTGATTAAAACAGAAAACATATCTACACTAACAGCACATTAGGCAAACCCGCTGATTTGGTTTAGCCAAAACCTGTGCTGTATTTATAAACTGTTCTAAATTTAAACTGTATATAAAACTGCCTATATATACGTTTATCTTCACTCAGAGAACTGATAATCACTTTATAATTTAATCAGTCAATATTAGTGTGATAAAATATGAAAAACAAACCACCGGTCATATTAGATAACTTATGGAGTTTGGTTTATCGTGTCCATCGTGTAGGATCCTTTATGAATACCTCCCTGAAGCTCTCACAACACCCAGGGGCCATAGTTATAAATTATTCTATGCCTGAGTTCCATATAAGATTCACTTACTACATCTTATCTCCATTCATAACGCTACCAAATACTTTACAATCGAACTAAGTGAGCATTACAGTGAAAAATTCAAAAGACAAATGTATTTCTGATATTTCACTGCTGTAGGAACGTGTTTGTTGTAAGAAATGCCTAGGATGCTTTGTGAATACGGCTGGCATAGTTCCCAGATCACAGTGTATTACGGGCTGACGAGTTTACGAAGATTTACAACACCAGTAGTTATGCATTAGAGACAGTAACGTAAGAATGATATGCTTTACATATTACTAAGACCATATCATGTTTTAATTTACTACAAACTAGAAACCTGAGTTGTTTTCATTTGTTTTTAAGACCAAAGTGGGATGATGGTACTGTTCTGCAACTTGGCGCCACTGTAAGGGTATTATTTTTGTCTTAAATAAACTTGTTCAGGTACAAACGCGATACATAACTGATATCAAAGTTGTAATATACTTATAGCCACCCGCCTGTACCAAAGAAACAGGCATGGGTGTTACGTTTGTGGAAATATCGTCATTTTTATGTGGGACATCGAGGAGAGAGGATGAGGGGCACGCTGTGTGCTCGCTCTGGCTCTACGTCAGGGGTTGCCACACAGGGGGCCGTGTGAGGGATTTGGATATTTCAGAGGGATTTATACAGACAGCGTTAAAAAATGGCCAAAGTATTATTTTTCATGGTGTACCTTATACTTATTATTTTATGACCAAATGCTTTTTATATTTTATAACGGCGTATTAGGAATAAGGCTAGTGTTTTAGATCTCAGATACTGTATAATAATGATACATAAAAATACAGCATTAAAATATTGCCAAACCTTTATAAGTATCTCTATACCACCGCTACATTTCCTGCCGTTACACTGTACACAGAACTGCTAAATGGAAGTATAGAACTCTAGACTCTACCATTTAATTATTTAAGATATACCTCCCCCCCCCCGAAGAGTTTATGGCATGGACGTCTTTGCTGTTGACGGGAGAGCCTATGATCTCCATGGCAAGGCAGACTGACGGTGGTATTATTTCCATGGCAAGGCAGACTCACGGTGGTATTATCTCCATGGCAAGGCAGACTCACGGTGGTATGATCTCCATGGCAAGGCAGACTCACGGTGGTATGATCTCCATGGCAAGGCAGACTCCCGGTGGTATGATCTCCATGGCAAGGCAGACTCACGGTGGTATTATCTCCATGGCAAGGCAGACTCACGGTGGTATTATCTCCATGGCAAGGCAGACTCACGGTGGTATTATCTCCATGGCAAGGCAGACTCACGGTGGTATTATCTCCATGGTAACGCAGACTCACGGTGGTATTATCTCCATGGTAACGCAGACTCACGGTGGTATTATCTCCATGGCAAGGCAGACTCACGGTGGTATTATCTCCATGGCAAGGCAGACTCACGGTGGTATTATCTCCATGGCAATGCAGACTCACAGTGGTACTCCAACTCGGTTTTATTTCGTAACACCTGTACCTTGGCAACTTATTCTGCACTCCACACCTCAGTATCTTTATGCATGTTACTGATGTAAACTATACTTATATTAAAACCACATAATTAATAAACAAGACAATGTTAAGGTGTTAAAGACAATAAATCGCTGATGGATGGGTACTACGACGCCTACTATGCCATCTTAGCTAATTATTCATCACATTACACCTCGATGATGTGTGTAATTCACCGGGTCGGTCAGGATCACTTGATGGTCGTGATCGTCAGCTTTTACCCTCCCGGAAGGGAGCTGAGACATCGAGGAGACATTCACTTCCAGATCTCGTTTCTCTCTCTCTTTCTCTCTCTCTCTCTCTCTCTCTCTCTCTCACACACACACACACACACACACACACACACACACACACACAAACTAGCATGCATACTCTTAACATGTAGAATTACTACTAGTACACTTTATTAACGTTAATGTTTCACAGGAATGTATACGCTTTTCCATTTGACTCTGTATAGACTTTTTATGGGCTATAATTAGATGTATTGTATATGGTATGTACGGTATACAGTTTTGTTACATACACCACGAAAATAACTTTGACTAATATAACTGATTTTCCAACACCGCCGCCAATGCCACCACCTCCTCAACCACTTATTAATTACAAATACTTCACATTTATTGCTGCTCCTTTTACTTTATCTCGGTGTTTCTGTGGGGGGAGCAGACCCATCAAGCACAAGCAAGCAAGCGCCTTGCTGTGGTAGACAGCACCTGGCCAGGGTGGGAACAGGGTGCTATCACATGGCGAGGTGCAGCTAAAATGGAGGAGGCATAGCCCCCAAGAGGATGAGCTGTGTATAGGAGATATGTGTGAGTAGTTGTATCAGGCCGGACTTTGACTACTTGGTAAATGTGGCTGAGATCCCCGCCTGGGAGTGTTGTGCAAGGCCAGCTACCACGTCACTGCCATGGTGGTACCTCCCAGGACGATGGTAACCATCCACCTACTACCTTTTTGGTGGGCTAACGGGTGCAACACCTTGCCAAAGGGTGACCCGGGACTATGCAGAGCAGGGGCGTCCATCTTCCCTGAGTTGGACACATTATCCGGCCGCATAGCCAAGTATTTGCCACTGAAAGGGTATCAGCACTAGAGTGTGTGTGCAACTGGCCTAATGTAAACCCTTCCATCAGCACGAGTGTGTGTGCAACTGGCCTAATGTAAACCCTTCCATCAGCACGAGAGTGTGTGCAACTGGCCTAACGTAAACCCTTCCATCAGCACGAGAGTGTGTGTCCAACTGGCCTAATATAAACCCTTCCATCAGCACGAGTGTGTGCAACTGACCTAATGTAAACCCTTCCATGCCATGACATGTAATTCTTTCCACCAGCATACAATTTTATTCAACACAGGTCAGTCCTCTGGTGGTGAAGGGGTTAGTGAAGGCTGTATATAACCCCTCCAGTGCCAAGTGTGGTTCATGAAGGCTGTATATAACCCCTCCAGTGCCAAGTGTGGTTCATGAAGGCTGTATATAACTCCTCCAGTGCCAAGTGGGGTTAATGAAGGCTGTATATATGTCAGGAGATGATGCAGGTAGTTTGTCAGCTAAATAGCAGGGGAACAAATCCTAGTGACATACACACATACTCACACACAGGTTTCTGGAACTTTCCAACCACAGTGTAACACACGTGACACGACCCCTGTTTCACCAGAATTTAGGAGTCAAGAGGTCAGAAGGAGACAGGCCATAGAATCGGCAGGTAGTAGGAAGAAAGGCTTAGCAACTTGGAAGAGAGAGAGAGAGAGAGCGAGACAGGGAGGTAGCTAGCGGGACTCTACTTATACTTCACTCGTGTGTGAGAGACTTGTTAATATTCCAAGACAAATAAAAATAGTCCCATACTATTCTTTACCTCTCCTGTCATTGCATGACAAAAGGGAACCAAGATTTTCTACTTACAAAACTACTCAAGTATAACAACCGCTCATCCACAAGTCTAATATATAACTGAACTACAAAACATCACTACAAGTTTATACAAAGTTTTTACGACATTTGGTAGCAGCGAACGTATACGAACTTCGTCTACGAATCAACAGTGAATTCCTACAAAATATCAAGATTGAGAAAAAAAAATACCTCACAACCAACAACTCACAACCAGCTCCTGACAGTATTCTCTCAAACCCCCCCTCCGTCTCCCCGATCATCACGCTGATGTAGAGGTGAAGAGGTCACAGGACGCCTTGCAAGTAGTTTAACCCGTCACGTCCCGAGGTTTTCCGCACCTCTGACATCCCCCAGTCCCGAGTCTTTTTGGAAAAAAATTTTTTTGGCTAAAACTTCCGCTTAGGTTGAGAAACGAAGGAAAATCACAAAAAAAATGGTTCCCGCGGTCTACAAGTGGTCCATTCAGGTGAGGTCCTCCGAGCCAGGTGTGGTGTTCTGTAATGGACGTGATATGCGCTCACGTTTTCTATGGTAAGGAATACTGGGAGAAACAACACACAACATATCTATATTTATTGACTTTGAACTAATAAACAATAACAGTAACAATATAATGGATTTCAGACACATATATATAAAAAATAAGCATTGTACCATCGCGCGAGCATAGCGAGTTTGGTCCGAGTCGTAACATGCTATATGCTAAGTGTCTTGTATCAGTCAACCTATCATTTTTTCTACTTGTATACTTCTGTTTCAATGACATTTTACCAATTACAACTGTTTGTCAGTGTTTTCAGATGTTTTCATTCATTATGATGACATGCAGCATAAGTCTAGCGCACATCAGCTAAGTAAGCGCACTTGCTATGACTCGTATTTCAACTTACCAAATTGTTTTATCACTTTCCAATTATTTTTCCCTTTACATAGAACCTTTCCTCCATCACTGTAAATGTTTTCAATTATTTTCATTTATTACGAGGGCATTTAGCGATATGCTAGCACATATTCACGTAGCAACCACGATCTCAAACACTCGTGTTTCATCATCTACTTTATTTATTCACTCCAATTATACTTTCCCACTTACATTACACACGTTTACACCCCTATACTGCACTGTACATACTTACTGGCATTATTTATTCAAGTGAGCGTCAGAATATCGCATGAAAATACCCTCGCAATGAATGTTTCGACCAACATAATACTCAAACACTTATATACTAATTCTTCACATATATTACACACTTTACCACTTGTTGACGTTTATTTCCACTAATACGTGCCTTATTCATTCAACTGAGCGTCAGGAAATTGCATCTCTATACACACGCTATGATTATTTGACTTAGAATATATTTCAGCACTTACAATAATTTGAACTTATATTATACCCATCAGCATTTGCAATAATAATAATTATATAATTACGGGCCGTATTTATTGCACTGAGCAACAGAATATCGCATCATAAAACCCTCGCTATGTATGTTTCCACTTAGGGCATATTTCTACACTTACATACAATTTTTGCGCTTATGTTATACCCGTATGCACTTTATACTAATATTTGGAGATCAACATGACTGATAATTTCACTGAGCGTCTGTCTGTCGCATTTACCTCATAATTTCTGCGTCCTTTCGCATTCACACCATATTAGAATTGCATCAACATGTGATATTCACTGAAACATGGGTGAATACAGAGACCCACGTCACACTGCACGCACTCATAGCGGGTGTCCTTCCTCTGTGTCATGAGTCTCACCCGGGAATTACTGCACACGTGACACCTGCGTTGGGGCCTAGGTCTGTTTGGCTGGGGAGGGATAGGAGTGGGGAAATGGCGGCCGGATATTCTCAGGGGAGTTTGTGCAATAGGGGCAGTGCGGGTGCGATGTTGGGGCCTTTCAACAGCATACCGTGCAAAGATTTCCCATGTGAGCTCCCTCACAAACCCTTCAAATGTTTCCTGAACTCCTGTTGTCATGGCATGAAGGTGGTGGCAATTCAGAGCAGTGATATCTAGCAAGTGAAAGAACAGTTTCTTATACCACTTCATCGTGGTCCTGGCACACTCTACCGTCGATATCATGGAGTCTGACTGGTCCACGAGGCGCATGTTTATATTATAATCCATGACACACTTAGGTTTCCAAACACGACGCCTGTTCTCACTACAGTAATCTACGGAATCAGTATGGTACATCAAGGGGCGGTGAACCGTTGACAAGAGGCTTACCTCTCTATTGTGATTCCACACAGTTGCAAGGATGTTGTTGGCTTTGAAGAAGACAACCTCATTCCTTGCAAGTTTCCGCTCTACCTTGGCCATGTGACGCCAGTTCACCTTCACGGTTCCACAGTCTCCAGTTTCATGTGTGTGAAGATAACGAGCGAGAAGAGGGCTAGTGCACCAATTGTCCAGGTAGAGAACGTGACCACGATGAAGGTAGTCTTCTATCATTGTCTTTACCACTGCTCCCGACAGTCCAATACTTCGATCTTCTATTATGTCTGTCTGTGCACCGGTGTACAAGACTACGTCTTGCACGTATCCAGTCCTACGGTCGCACATAACAAAGATCTTCAATCCAAACCGGTGCCTTTTGCTGGGTATATACTGCCTAAATGAAATATTGCCTCTCCACAACACGAGACTCTCGTCTATGACGAGGTCTCTATAGGGATAGAATGAGGAACGAAAGGTTTGCCTGAGGTGATCAAAGATCAACCTAATTCGCCTCATTTTATCAGTGTTGTTTGCATTTGCAGGATCATGAGCATCATAGAAATGGAGGCGACTTAGAATTTGTTGAAACCGATTAGGGCTCATCACTTGACCAAATATTGAGGTAAATATAACAGGGTCCCTAGTCCAGTAAGCAGGAATTCTATTCTTTCGTATAATACCCATCAAAAGGACCAGGGCAAAAAATAAGAACATTTCTGGAAGGGAGACAGGGTAATCACAGATGATAGAATGCTTACTCCTTGTTCCCAATCTTTCACTCTCAAGGCACTGGGTGCTTGCAAACAGGTTGGTTTGGTATACAATCTGCTCCACAAATGCCTCACTGAAAAACAGGTGGAAAAAAATCCAACCTGGTGGAATTACAGTGAATTCCTGGAGCAATGCAGCCAGATCGCCCCTGCTCAGTGAAGGGGTGAATGAGGGGAGAAAAATCACTCCCATCCTCCCAATTCCACGCCACAAATCCCTCGTCCCCATCATCCCCATCACCGCCTTCGTCTGGGTGGGGAGGAGATCCTGGTTGGGAAGGTGGGGGAGAAGGAGTGAGGAGGGCTTCCCAATGTCACTCCTCTTCCCTCTGTCTTTACCCTTTCCCTTTCCCTTACCCTTACGGCCTTGAGGAACATTAGGGGGCTGTGGGGATGAAATAGGGGAATATTGGGGAGCAGAAGACGTGCTGGGGAGTGGTTCCTCCCCACCTTCCCCCTCCATGACAACACCACGTGCTTTCTCATGCACCCTAGCTCGACCACGTGTTAGGAGATATTGGGGAGCATAAGATGTGCTTGGGAGTGGTTCCTCCCCACCTTCCCCCTCCCTCACAACCCCATGTGATAATGAACGCACCCGCACTGGCCCACGTGATCCACTACGCCGCCTCACACTACGTAGGGAGAGCAATGACTCACTCACATCACTCTCACTTTCCCTAATCCTCCTTGCACTTTCCCTTTCACTCCACACTCCCTCCACTTGACTTCCTAACTCCCCAAACAAAATGCTAGGCCCATACCTGCTCATACGACGTGGTGTGCCTCTGGGCCACGATGAGTTATGACCTCACATCCATACCACGTGGCAGCACGTCCCACAGCTCCGTCATCGTCCTCGTCCTCGTCCTCGAATTCTGGTTCCAAATCACGTTGGGGATAGGGATAGGATGTTGCATGTGCCTTCTTTGCCTGCTGCCCCTCTCTAGCAGCATGGTAAGTCAAGTACTGCTGCTTCCTGGGAGACGGAACTTCCTCATCACTGCTGGTGGTTTCTTCCTCCTCTGGCTGCACATAATCCTTGTCCATATCCTCGTCGTCCAGTGGGGAATCACTGTCGCCTGTAAAGGTGTCCAGGGCGACTTGAATTTCGCTGTCTGAGAGACCTCTCTTAGCCATGTCTGAGCACGACCGTTGCTACCAGGTGAGTGGATGAGTGGTGGGTTAGCGCGGGTCATGCGGGGTCGCCGAGTGTCCCCGCCTGGTGGCAGGTAGGGGAAGGTCATGCGAGGGTACGTACCGCAAATCAAGCGCGAAATTTGAAAATTGTCGAAATTATGCACATTGCAATTGCACGACGTACCGGTACGTCGCCGGGGCTGGCAAATGCAAATCGTTGCAACGTACCCATACATCGATGGGACGGGGCGGGTTAACAAAGTACTGATACAAACAATCTTGCAATTTCTATGACGAACCAACGAACTACAACCATCTACAATCAGCTACAGGTAACAACTCTACAATGCATCTGTATAATCTTCTACACGCTCCTACAAGTAGCGGCAGTCTTCATACCACAACAAGTAAATCACAAGAGAAAAGGACCGAGAAAACATCGAGAAAGAAAAACAAAACAAACAAAAAATGAGACACGACTCACAACTCACAACCACCAGACCTCACCCTCCTCTCTCTGCTACATCCACCCAACCTCCACCGCTGACGCAGGAGTGAAGAAGTCAAGACGACGAAGCAAATACCAAGTCCATATTCACAACTCATCTTACTCACTCATTTTCACTCAAGTTACTCATCGCTACTCATTCACTCACCACAGCTACCAGTGTGGGAAGTCGACGTCATCATGCGTGCTTGCTGAAAAGACGCCACGTCAGTTAACACACTACCTGCACCATCACTAACACTATTCCCACCACGGTAAAAATTAGTGAGTTACATAGTTACTTCATTTATACAATACACAGTGATAGACAATAAACTTCTGCACAAACATATAAAACGTGCTGTATAATTACAACTTACAGACACATACTTACATCAATTATCTTCATAATTCAATCACTAAATACTTGCACCAACAATAAATATTCTACACTGTATATATTCATTCATTTATTATAGCATTTATTTACTACCAACGAGTGTTACCATTTATACCTACATAAAATGCGTGTTTCATACATACAGCTATACATTATTATATCAACAAAGTGATAAAGAAAATATACCATCACAGTTACTCAGTGAGCGATCAAAAGAACTGTATTAAACACTTATTAATTAAAGCTACCTTGTGGAAACAGTTAAATTAAGTTACAAGGAAAGCCAGAAAAAAAAAAAAATGGCCAACACAAATGACGTTAGCAAGAGTGAACATCTTCAACACAATCGTAAAGACATTGATTTCCACACAGTGCTGACACATATATTGCCCACGATAGGTACAAGTGAAGAACAAGTCAGTGTATATAGTTAATACTGTATATAGTGTATATATATATATTTTTTTATAAAATAACAAAATGTGGGACTCTATAATATCATTTTCAGTAATATCTGTGCAATATAAACTAAACCTTAAAAAAGGGTCCCTAGGAAATTAGCCAGCAATCATGCAACCATGAACAACACAGAAAAAGTGTAGACAAACGAAGAAAAACAAACTATAGATAATCAATACATACAAAAAAAAAAAAAAAAAAGAAAGAAAAAGAAATAGAGTAAGATCACATAACAAACAAATGTAAATAAGTGTAAGTGTTACTACAAATGCCAAAATACCACATAAACCACAAACAAAAAAGCAAATTGTTGTCTCCACAAGCTAGTGGCATGGCACATCATATCATCGACTGCAGCATGACCGGATTCAATGTCAGGACTGCAATTATTACAATTATGTAACTACAAACGATATGTAACAATTATGTAACGACAAACGATTGCATTATGTTACACTTGCTACAATTATTTAACTACAAACAATATGTAACAATTATGTAACAGTTGCATTAACAAGATGTAACTTTTATGTAACTTTAGCTACAATTATGTAACTACAAACATTATGTAACAATTATGTAACAGTTGCATTAACAAGATGTAACTTTTATGTAACTTTGACTACAATTATGTAACTACAAACAATATGTAACAATTATGTAACAGTTGCATTAACAAGATGTAACTTTTACGTAACTTTAACTACAATTATGTAACTACAAACAATATGTAACAATTATGTAAGAGTTGCATTAACAAGATGTAACTTTTATGTAACTTTAACTACAATTATGGAACTACAAGCAATATGTAACAATTATGTAACAGTTGCATTAACAAGATGTAACTTTTATGTAACTTTAACTACAATTATAAGGCCAACACAATTAAGTAACAGTTGCATTAACAAATTGTAACTACAATTATAAGGCCAACACAATTATGCATTACCACAATATTTTGTAACAATTCATAAAATGTTACAATTATGTATTACCACAATGTTAGTACAATATTATAAGTCATACAACTATACCACAATTCTGTATTACCAGTATCATCATACAAGTTAGGTGAAATATTAGACATTACTAAAGGGATAACTCAATATGTAATGTATAACCTAGCAGTATTACCATTGTACAATTATATGCGTATGTCTGTTATACATACACATCTTACAAAATGTCCTACAACAACCATTGCATTTATTCAAATATGTATATAACTTGTTTAAAATGTAATATTACTGAATAATTGCTATTTACTATGAATGTTATATGTATACAATATTATAATCAATATTATGTACTAATAGATTAGCATAGGTCAATGATAATTGCTGTCAGAGGGCCTTCAGCGGTGCGGCCGAGCAATGTTATGAGTCCATATTATATTTACAAATCATAATAGATAGATAGATAAATAGACAGATAGACAGCTCTATGTGAGCCTGGGAAAAATGATCTTGCAAGTTAACTGAGGAAAAGCTGACGACAGATCAGGAAGTAGCAATGTCAGGAGATGATGCGGGTAGTTTGTCAGCTAAATAGCAGGGGAACAAAGCCTAGTGACATACACACATACCCACACACAGGTTTCTGGAACTTTCCAACCACAGTGTAACACACGTGACATGACCCCTGTTTCACCAGAATTTAGGAAAGAGAGCTCAGAAGGAGACAGGCCATAGAATCGGCAGGTAGTAGGGAGAAAGGCTTAGCAACTTGGAAGAGAGAGAGAGAGAGTGAGACAGGGAGGTAGCTAGCGGGATTACTTAATTTCACTCGTGTATGAGAGACTTTGTTAATATTTCCAAGACAAATAAAGATAGTCCCATACTATTCTTTACCTCTCCTGTCATTGCATGACAAAAAGGGAACCAAGATTTTCTACTTACAAAACTACTCAAGTATAATAACCACTCGTCCACAAGTTCTATATATATATATATATATATATATATATATATATATATATATATATATATATATATATATATAACTTCTCTACAAGTAACTACAAAGTATTTTGTGACATTACTGTGGCTCTACATCCTTGTCACAGCACTTCTTTGTGACCAGTATCATAGTCTAGTGTTAATCTCCTGTTACAACTCAGCACTCAAGGAGGAGATATGGCAATTCTAGGCCAAGTTTGAGTAGTAAGAGTATATATAATTTTTCTTTTCTTGCCATCTCCAGACAATCTGACTCAGCTTGATGTGACAAGACCGAATTCTATAGGGGACACAGGAGACTCCGCTACACCTGCTCCTTAGCGATTTATTTTCCCTATTACAGCTTAATATTTATCCTTCCCATTACTAACATCAACAGTTTCCATCAATAACATAAACAGGGAGACTGAGGTGTGATGAGCAGAATAAATCGTCAAGATAGAGCTGTTACGAAGTAAAAGTTGGAATAAGACAATGAGTCTGCGTTGCCATTGAGATCACCTCTCCTTGCTGGTAGGAGAGAGAGAGAGAGAGAGAGAGAGAGAGAGAGAGTGTCCCTCATCCTGTCTCCTCGGTGGGTCACATAAAACTGGCGATATTTCCACCAACGTAGCATCCATGGCTGTATCTTTGGTACAGGCGGGTGGCTACAAGTATATTACAACACTGCCATTGTTCATATATCGCGTGTGTACCTGAACAACATTATTTATGTCAAAAATAATACGCTTACAGTGGTGCCAAGGTAAACAACAATACCATAGCCCACGTCCGTCTGACAAGCAAATTATAATCTCTCTCTCTCTCTCTCTCTCTCTCTCTCTCTCTCACACACACACACACACACACACACACACACACACACACACACACACACACACTGACACACACACACACACACACACACACACACACACACACACACACACACACACACACACACACACACACACACACACACACACACACACACACACACACACACACACACACACACACACACTGTCTGTCTGTCTGTTTTCAAGTCTGCAGTAAATTAAGGCATGATATTGTCTTAGTAATATGTAAAACATTTAATTCTTACGTTATTGTCTTTACCACATTGCTACTGGTGTGGTACATGTGGTACAATGATCCACCCATAATACACTGTGGTCTGGCAACTGTGCCAGCCATATTCACAAAACAGCGAGAGAGCGAGAGAGAGAGAGAGAGAGAGAGAGAGAGAGAGAGAGAGAGAGAGAGAGAGAGGCCTTTCTTACCATATACACGTTCCTGTAGCAGTGAATTATAAGTACAATTGTGTGTTGTATTTATCACTGTAATATTCACTATTAGTTCCGTTGTGAAGGGTTTGGTGGCGTTGTGAATAGCGATCAAAATATTAAGTCACAGAATCCTATACGGCACTAAGGCCTGGGATGATTTATAACTATGGCCCCTGGGTGTTGTGAGAGCTGCAGGATGGCATTTATAAAGGATCCTAACTAATCTACAGCATAAACTCAACTCCTTAAGTTATCTAGTATGACAGGTGGTTTATTTTTCATATTCTGTCACTGTAATATTGACTAATTATTTTGTAAAGTGATTGTTAGTTGCCTGAGTGATGCTAAGCGTCTATACAGGCAGTTATATACACAGTTTATGTTTAGAACAGTTTATAAATACAGCACAGGTTTTGGCTGAACTAAATCAGCGGGTTTGCCTAATGTGCTGTTAGTGTAGGTAGGTTTTCTGTTTTAATCACACTGCATAACTACCCAATAAAATGTCTCCTTCCTGCATACACAATTAACAGTAATAGCACAGAAATAAATCAACGCAGCTAAAATAATATTACCATTAAAACAGTAAGTTCCATTGGGTGGTGATGCTGTAGTAAAGACTGTCAGGTTTGGATACCAAGAACAGAAACAGCAGGTATAAGTTTACCTGAGCCTTTCCAATCACTTTATCTGGTATATTTTGTACAGTAAAACTTAGCCTGACGTCTGGCCTGTCTTGTCCTACCCTAACAAATGTTCTGTTCTCACACAGCATCAGTCTTGGCCTATCCTCTCCTATTTTCCCTTTCTGCACTACACCCTCCTTTCATCCACCACACCAACCACTTCAGACCAACCATGCTTCGAACCTGCCAATGCTCCAGCATTTTCGTAAATACTCGGGTTTAATTTACTCAGCTGATGGTCCAGTTAATGTTGTTACATGGCATGTGTTCACTTGGGTTCAGCCAGACAGCCGCATCAATGATAACTGCACCTTAAACACACATTACCTGACGTGAAGGAAGCAGTTCAACCCAAACCTTGAACCTTTTCCAGCACAGACTGACACACAACAGTTCCCACATCAGCACTGCATTACCTGTTGACCAGGTGTGGATTTTACCACGAGGATAATAAGAAAATAAAGGAGATATACCATAGGAAATATAGTTACTTGTAATATTAACGCCATACAAACCATAACTTTATTACAAACTAGAAAGTAAAGTTGTTTTTATTTGTCTTAAGAGTGTAACTGGGATGGTACGTTTCCTCCTTATATTGGCAATACTGAAAGAATATTATTTTTGGCATAAATAATGTTGTTCAGGTACACAGGCGATACATAAGTGATCCAGTGTTGTAATAACCATATACACACTCGCCTGTACCAAAAACACACAGCTGGCAAGTGAAGTTATACAAATATCGCCATTTTTATGCTGGTCACCGTGGAGTGAAGATGATAGTGACGTCGCTCCTCTCTCACTCTCTCTTTCGTCAGCCGATAAGGAAAGATGAAGTTGACGGGAGAGCAAATATCTACCATGGCAACGCAGATTCTCGGTCTTATTGCATGTGACACTTGAGAATTCCTAACACATCTTGTTTAGCGATTCATTCTGCATATCAGACCTAGTTAATGAGTTTGGAAGTTAGTGTGTGAAACAAAATCTGAAACTAAATTATAGCAACGACTAAAATTACCGTCTTTGAGAGGAATGATGTCAGTGATACTATACTCATTCAACACTAACTTGGCCTAAACCTGCCATCACTCTACTCTGAATTGTGACTTGTGGCCAGAGATTAACACCAGTA
This sequence comes from Coenobita brevimanus, assembly GCF_032717465.1. Classification (NCBI taxonomy): domain Eukaryota; kingdom Metazoa; phylum Arthropoda; class Malacostraca; order Decapoda; family Coenobitidae; genus Coenobita; species Coenobita brevimanus. The sequence continues at coordinate 7,439,688 of NC_137026.1, read as the reverse complement.
TATGATGCCAGTCACGAATAAGTGCTATGGAATGGCTGAAGAGACACAGTATGATGCCAGTCACGAATAAGTGCTAGGGAATGACTGAAGAGACACAGTATGATGCCAGTCACGAATAAGTGCTATGGAATGGCTGAAGAGACACAGTACGATGCCAATCACGAATAAGTGTTGTGGAATGGCTGAAGAGACACAGTATGATGCCAGTCACGAATAAGTGCTGTGGAATTGCTGAGAACACAGGTTGCACCTAAAAATGCCCTATCTCCATCATGAATACTGAGTTGTAATAATTATAGTTCCCCACTAGAGTATGATGCTAGTCACGAAGAAGTGCTACGAAGGGGATGTAGAGCCATAGCAGTCTTTTTCTGCCACTGAGCTACGTGAAATATGCTACAAGATAACCAACACCTGGGCTAAGTTAAGGTGAAACAATGTCATGATGCTAGTCACGAAGAAGTGCTATGAGTGATGTACAGCCACAGCACTGTCTTTTTCTGCCAATCAGCTGTGTGAAATAAGCTGTACAACGACGACAATTTGGGCCATGTTAAGGTGAAAGAACTACAAACAATGTATTATTCTCTGTATGTATGTATATATGTATGCGGCTTTCATGGATTTGGAGAAAGCATATGACAGGGTGGATAGACAAGGATTGTGGAAAGTGTTAAGAATATATGGAGTAGATGGGAAGTTGTTGAATGCTGTGAAGAGTATGTACGATGGTGCGAAGGCTGCAGTGCGTGTGGATGGTGAACTACGTGAATTATTCTCTTTGAAAGTTGGGTTGAAACAGGGATGTGTCATGTCTCAATGGTTGTTCAATCTGTACATGGATGGGGTAATAAAAGAGGTACAAGGTAGGGTAGTCGATGTTGGAGTGGCCCCGGTGAGAGAGGATAGTGTTTGGAAACTCCCTGTACTGTTGTTTGCAGATGATACTGTGTTGTTGAGTGAAGACAAGGGGAGCTGCAAGGCTTGGTGGATGAGTTTGGGAGAGTGTGTAAGAAACGGAATCTAAAGGTGAATGTAGGGAAGAGTAAAGTGATGGTCTTTGAGAGGGGTGAAGTCGGTGAATGTACAGCGAGGTTGGATGGTGAGGAATTGGAAAATGTGAGTACGTTTAAGTACTTGGGTAGTGTGATGAGTAAGGATGGAGGTTTGGAGGATGAAGTGCTTGAAAGGGTACAGCAGGGAAGAAAGGTTGCTGGTTCTTTGAAAGCAGTGATAAGAAACAGGGAAGTGAGCATGGAAGTGAAAAAGTTACTACATGACAGTATTGTGATACCAACTCTAACGTATGGAAGTGAAACTTGGACGTTGTTGGAAGGACACAAGTTAAGAGTGAGAGCAGTGGAGGGGGAGGCCGAGAATGAGATGGCGGGATGGGGTGGAGAGGTATATGAGAGAGGGGTGTGTGAGCCGGGAGCAGGGCAGTGAAATGGCGGGGGACAGGGCGACTTGGAGGCGATTTGTTTGTGGCCACCCCAAACGGGATTGAAGCGTCTGGCAATAGATAGATAGATAGATTTATATATATTTTATATATATATATATATATATATATATATATATATATATATATATATATATATATATATGTGGAGTCACATGGAGAGACAGGCTGACGAATGAGGATATAAAGGAGCGTTGTGGTAATTCACCAGGTCGGTCAGGATCACTTGATGGTCGTGATGGTCAGCTTTTTACCCTCCCGGAAGGGAGCTGAGAGTTCATATAGTCCGATCTAAGGACAAGGCTGTGACCTTCACACACGCACACACCCGTCCCCTTGCTCAAGGGGGACAGTAACCACCCACTTCGTCAGTGAAACTTTTCGCAACCTGAGCGAGGCGCGAACTCCCGTCCACCAGTTGGCAAGCGAGAACGTTACCACTGCACCAGCGAGCGGTGTGGATGTGGATGTGATAGGAAGCGTTATGAGGAACACACTGAGGTGGTTTGGCCATGTGGAGAGAATGGAGGGTGAAAGACTGACGAAGAGAGTGTATGTGAGTGAGGTGGAGGGGGGAAGAGGGAGGGGGAGGCCGAGAATGAGATGGCGGGATGGGGTGGAGAGGTATATGAGAGCGGGGGGTGTGAGCCGGGAGCAGGGCAGTGAAATGGCGGGGGACAGGGCGACTTGGAGGCGATTTGTTTGTGGCCACCCCAAACGGGATTGAAGCGTCTGGCAATAGATAGATAGATAGATTTATATATATATATATATATATATATATATATATATATATATATATATATATATATATATATATATATATATATATATATATATATATATATATATATATATATATATATATATATATATATATATATATATATATATATATATGTATGTATGTGTGTATGTATGTATGTATATATGTATGGTCAATGTGTTATTCTCTGCACCAGGCCAACCCATCTCAGAGTACTATGTATGTACGTATGTATATGTATGTATGTATATGTATGTATATACGTATAGTCAGTGTGTTATTCTCTGCACCAGGCCAACCCATCTCAGAGTACTATGTATGTACGTATGTATATGTATGTATGTATATGTATGTATATACGTATAGTCAATGTGTTATTCTCTGCACCAGGCCAACCCATCTCAGAGTACTATGAACATAACAGTACTGACGGAGGCGAGAAACGATTGCACTGCTGCTTAGTCATGTATGTATATACGTATGTATGTATATGCGTATGTATGTATGAATGTACAATATGTATGTATGTACGATGTATGTGTATGTATGATGTATGAGTGTGTATGTATGAATGTACAATATGTGTGTGTATGTATGTATTATGTATTTATATGTGTAGGTATGTACAATGTGTGTGTATGTATATGTATGTATGTACAGTGTGTGTGTGCATGTATCCGTATGTATGTATGTATATGTATGTACAGTATGTGTGAATGTATATATGTATGTATATATGTATAATGTATGTGTGTTTGTGTATATATATATATATATATATATATATATATATATATATATATATATATATATATATGTGTGTGTGTGTGTGTGTGTGTGTGTGTGTGTGTGTGTGTGTGGAGCCTCTGTGGTAGAGTGGTAGAGTGTGAGTTTCGTACACGGGTGAGCCAGGGTTCGCGCCTCGCCAGGGTCATAAACTTTGGGAGTGTTCACCCGGCCACATACTGCATTGGCGGACACCAGGGGTGCTGTGGTTGAACCAGTGTCGCTTACTATAAAGTATGCTTGCACCCAGTCGGCTTGCGCGGGCCGATTACACTTGGTTCACAGACTACACACACATCCAAAGCCACTACAATTACACTAACAAACACTTCTTACCCTAGATACAATCTCTACTAGACAGCCTAAGCCACTTGGTAGAGATACATTGGCTGTATCATCCCGACTTCGGTCGGGATAGGCCGGTCCTGCAGTGGATACTCAAACGGCTGATGATGATGATGATGTATGTATGTAGATGTCAACTACCAGCACTACACCATGTCTTCTTTATCTTTGTATGCACGGTAGTCACACACACACTCTTTCAGCCACCTGTTACGTGAAATATATGTATGTATGTTCTTACCTACCTAATTCTTACCTAATTGTATCTTTACAGGAATGAGTCAAGCTCGTACTGTCCCGTGTCTTAAACCATATTTATCGTATATATCCTTAAATTTGTAAATTGTTTTGGCACACACTATTTCATTCGGTAGTGCATTCCATTGATCAATTGCTCTGTTTGGGAAACTGAATTTCCTTACGTCTTTATCACCTCTCTTCTTATGCAGTTTTTTGCAGTGTCCTCTTGCTGATGCTTCTCCATATGTTAAGTAATCATTTATGTCTATTTTCTCCTTCCCTGATATGCACTTATATAGCATTATCATGTCACCTCTTTTCCTTCTCTCCTGTAGTGTTGGTAGATTCAGTTTATTTAGTCTTTCTTCGTAGCTTAGGTCCCTTAAGCTTGGTATCCATCTTGTAGCGGCCCTTTGAACTTTTTCAATCTTGTCTATGTGCTTTTGAGATGAGGACTCCAGACTACTGATGCATATTCCAGGGTTGGTCTAATGAATGATGTTATTATCCTTCTTAGCATGTCTTCATTTATGTATGTGAATGCTATTCTCATATTTGCAAGCAGTGTATACATGTTCCGTACCTTCTCACTGATGTGATCAGCCGGAGATGGTCTGTTATTGATAATAACACCTAGGTCTTTCTCTCTTTCTGATGTGTATAGGGTTTTATTTCCTAACTTATAATCCCAATCAGGTCTTTTTCCACTTTTACCAAACTTGATTACATGACATTTGTCCACATTGAATTCCATTTGCCATGTACTACTCCATTCATGAAGTTTATTTAATTCTTCTTGTAGCTCTTTACAAGAGTCTGTGTTAGTAATTCTCCTTTGTATTTTTGCATCATCTGCAAACATATTCAGATAGCTCTCATTTCCAGTGTTACTGTTTATATCATTTATATACACTAAAAACATGATTGATGCCAGCACTGAGCCCTGTGGTACTCCACTAGTCACTTCTTTCCATGATGAGTAGTTTCCTCTTAGTACTGTTCTCATTTCTCTTTTTATGAGAAAGTCTTGCATCCAACAAAACAGTTTGCCTCGAATTCCTCCCTGATGGTAGTTTCCATAAAAGTCTTTGGTGTGGTACCGTGTCAAAAGCTTTCTTGAAATCTAAATAGATACTGTCCACCCATCCTTCCCTTTTCTGTATTGTGTTTGTTACTCTGTCATAGTATCTCAACAGATTAGTAACACATGATTTTCCTTTTCTGAAACCAAACTGTCTTTCTGTTATCATACTGTGTTCTTCTAGATGATTTACCCAAGCTTTTCTTATAAGCTTTTCTAATACCTTGCTTACAACACTGGTCAGTGATACTGATCGGTAGTTGAGTGGATTTTGTCTATTTCCTTTCTTGATTAAGGGGACAATATTTGCTTTTTTCCAAATATCAGGTAGTTTACCTTGACTCAAGGATTTCTTGAAAATTAAAAATAATGGTTTACTTAACTCCTTTGCACATTCTCATAGTACTCATCATGAAATTTCATCAGGACCACTTGCTTTTCCTCTGTCTAATCTACTTAACTCCTCCTGTATTACTTTTTCTGATATTTGCATATCTGGTAGTATGTGTGGACATGCATGTTCCACATAGTCCCTCTCAAAATTTTTTTTCTTCTGTAAAAACTAATTGGAAATTCTTATTTAGTGCTTCACAAATATCTTTCTCTTGCGTATAAGTGATTCCCTCGTCCATAATTGATTGTATTATATCTTTTACTTTGGTTTTGCTTCTGATATAGCTGTAAAACAGCTTTGGTTGATCACTACTTTTATTTATTATATCCTCCTCAAACTGTTTTTGGGCTTCCCTCTTTATTCTTGTATAATCGTTTCTTGCCTGTTTGTAATTATTATACGCCCTTTCACCATTATGTCTTCTGTATCTATTCCACAACAAATCTCTTCTTTCTTTTGATTTTTTACATTCTGTACTGAACCATTTCTGTATTTTCTTATCTGCTTCTTTGTGCTGTGGGATGTACTTCTGGACTCCTATTTCATAAAATTCACAGAATTTTTTATATACAGCATTTAAATCTTGTCCTCTAAGCTCATTTTCCCAATCAACTTCTAAGAAATACTTCTTTAGGTCTTGATAATTTCCCTTTTTATAGTTTAGGCTCTTTTTGTAACTGTCATTGCTGTTTACTATGTCATATGCTATCCTGTGTGTATGTATGAATGTATGTATGTTTGTATGAATGTATGTATGTATGATGGTCACACACACAGCCACCTCCTACATGAAATAAGCTGCAAACGGACAACATTTTGGACCAAGTTAAGATGAACCAACTACAGTCATCATTCACAGGAATTATTTAGGGTAGCTTTCTCTTTGCCTGTCACCTGAGATACTGTACTACTGGGCAACACAACAAACCTTTACCCACAGCATCTTTACCCACACTACCTTTACCCACACCGCCTTTACCCACACCACGTTGGTTTACTGTTGGAAGGACACAAGGCAAGAGTGAGAGCAGTGGAAAGGAGTTATCTGAGAGGAGCATGTGGGGTTACTTGGAGAGACAGGCTGACAAATGAGGATGTGAAGGAGTGCTGTGGTGCGGATGTGTAAGTGTATGTATGTGTATTTAAGTGTATGGATATGTATGTATGTTTTTATACGGAGTTACATGGAGAGACAGACTGATAAATGAGGACGTGAAGGAGCGTTGTGGTGTGGATGTTAAGGTGTATGTATCTGTATATAAGTGTATGTATGTGTATATATTTTTTTTTTATGTGGGGAAGAAGGAACCAAAGGCAATGAGCCTGCAAAACTGTTCCTTCCAAGAGAAAAACAAAATAGGAGAGAGAGCCAAATTCAAGATCCATTCATTTCGAGATGCCTTGACACACTGCGTTTGAAAGACTGGAGATCATAGGAAGCAGGAAATACAGACAGAGGGAGTCAGTACCAGAGTTGACCTGTTGCATAAATGAAGGACTGGGAGTAACGGTTAACTCTTGCATTAGAGAGTTGGACAGAAAAGGAATGAGAACTTGCTGCTAGACGGGTGCTACGTGCCCGTTGTAGAAGTGGAGGAATGCATGCAGACAGTTCAGAGGAACAGTGACCATTGAAGTAGCAATAGAAAAAAGATAAAGATGCAACACTGCGGCGAAGAGACAGAGGTTGAAGGGAGTCAGTAAGAGGGGGAGAGTTAATGAGACGAAAAGCCTTTGATTCCACCCTATTGAGAAAAGTTGTATGTGGGGAGCCTTCCCACACATGAGAGTTGTACTCCACACAGGGGCGGATAAAACCCCTGTATAAAGTCAACAATTGTGCAGGGGCAAAGAAGGAATGGAGTCGGCTTAGCACACCCAATCTTTTGGAAGCAGATTTTACAAGAGATGAAATATGATCTTTCCAAGACAAGTCCCGAGCAAATGAAACCCCAAGCATGTTCAACGATGATGCAGGATTAAGTTGAGTATTATTAAACATAAGTGGGTATACCTGTGGAAGATTTTGTCGGGTTGATAGGTGCAAAAACTGAGTCTTTGATGCATTAAAAGCAACCAGATTATTTTTACCCCAGTCAGAGATACGAGCCAAGTCAGACATTAGGTGTGCCATAGCCTCATCCCTTGCCTGTTGAAATAACTGCTGAGATGGACGTTGTGGGAATCGAATGGAAAGGTGAAGGGTGGAGTCATCAGCGTATGAGTGGATAGGGTTAGATGTACAGCTTGGAAGATCATTGATGAATAAAAGGAAGAGAGTTGGTGATAGGACAGAGCCCTGAGGAACACCACTGTTAATAGATCTAGGAGAAGAATGATAGCCGTCTACAACAGCGGCTATAGAACGACCAGAAAGGAAGCTAGAGATGGAGGCACAGATAGAAGGATAGAAACCATAAGAGGGCAGTTTGGAAATTAAAGATTTATGCCAGACTCGATCCAAAGCCTTTGAGATGTCAAGTGCAATGGCAAAGCTTTCGCCAAAGTCCCGAAAGGAGGATGACCAGGAGTATGAAAGGTAGGTGAGAAGATCGCCTGTGGAGCGTCCCTGATGGAACCCATACTGACGATCAGAAAGAAGGTTGTGATAGGAAAGATGCTTTAAAATTTTTCTATTAAGAATAGACTCAAAAACTTTTGAGATACAGGATGTTAAAACAATTGGACGATAGTTAGAGGTTTGGGAATGGTCACCCTTCTTTGGGACTGGCTGAATGAGAGCAAACTTCCAGCAAAAAGGAAAGGTACAAGTTGACAGACAAAGGCGAAAGAGTTTGCCTAGGCAGGGTGTAAGCACAGAAGCACAGTTCTTGAGAACAACAGGATGGACTCCATCAGGCCCATATGCCTTATTAGTAATGAGGCCAGCAATGGCAGAAAATACATCAGCTGAAGAAATTTTAATGTCAGCCATGAGGAAGTAAGAGGGGGGAAGTGATGGAGGAACAGCACCGGAACTGTCTAAGGTGGAATTGGAGGAGAAAGGCTGAGCGAAGAGATCTGCTTTATCAGTAGAAGAAATAGCTACAGAGCCATCAGAGTAGAAAAGGGGAGGGAAGGATGATGAGGTAATGTTGTTAGAAAGGTTTTTGGCAAGGTGCCAGAAGGAGCGAGAAGAGTTCGAGTTAGAGAGTTGAGAGCATTTTGTATTATTTTTAGCAGAGCGCAGAACAGACTGAGCACGATTCTGGGCAGAAATGTATAAAAGATGTGATTCAGCAGTGGGTTGGCTCCGGTACGTTTTGTAGGCCCTCTCCTTGTTGCGGACAGCATTAGAACAAGCGTGATTAAACCAAGGCTTTCGCGCATTAGTCAAAGGATATAAGAAAGGAATGTATGCTTCCATGCCCGAGAGAATAACCTCCGTAATGCGCAAGGCACACCCAGATGGCTCCCAGCCATGGAAGCAATAATCATTCCAGGTAAAATCAAAGAAGTACTGCCACAGCTCCAAAGTGCCAGAGACAACGTTTTTTTGGAGGGTACGCAGGCCGCATCGGAGCGATAGGACAGGTTAAGGTGATAAGGTTGTGATCAGAGGAGCCCAACGGAGAGAAAAGATTAACAGTGTAAGCAGAAGGATTAGTTGTAAGGAAGAGATCAAATATGTTGGAGCTCTCTCCAAGGCAGTCAGGGTTACGGGTAGGGTGCTGTACAAGCTGCTCTAGGTCATTAAGGATAGAAAAGGTGTAGGCTTGTTCACCAGGTGGATCAGTGAAAGGAGAGGAGAGCCAAAGGTGGTGGTGAACATTGAAATCTCCAAGAATGGAGATTTCAGAGAAAGGAGAAATGGATAGAATGTGTTCCATCGTAGAAGTAAAATAGTCAAAGAATTTTTGATAGTAGAATTAGGAGATAAGTAAACAGCACAGATATATTTAGTCAGAGAATGACAGGAAAGCCGAAGCCAGAGTGTAGAGAATTCAGAAGAATCGAGTTCAGGAACACGAGAGCAAGATAAGTTGTTGTGTATATATACACAACAACACCTTTGGCTTTGAAATGAGTATAGAGAAAGAAGGATACAGAAAAGGGTTTGCTGTCAGTTGCCTCAGACAGCTGAGTCTCCGTTAGGAAAAGAAGGTGAGGTTTAGAGAAGGAGAGGTGGTGCTCAATAGAGCGAAAGTTAGAGGAAAGGCCACGAATGTTGCAGAAATGAAGAAGAAGAGAGTCAGACAGTGGTTCCAAGCACCCTGAGTCGTCACCGGGAGTGGGGCTGAAGGTGGGGGCATTTATGGTCCCCCCCCCCCTGAGGACTCCGAGGCTGTATTATTTGACGCCATTTTTTTGAAAAATTTGAAAAGGAAGTGTGGTTTGTACTGTGCATGTAGTTTGGTGTTGATAGTTGGAGAAACTTGTATTGGAGGGCAAGCTGGTCAAATCTGTGTGTTACTGAGACACTGAAAAAGTTCAGCAAAGGGGGATGGTCGGGACCTAGTCCCGAGGGCTGATGAAACGGGAGCTCCAGCTCTCCCTGTCATCAGCTTTCCATCCACGTTGGGAGTACTGCCCTGCTCGACTGGTGCTACAGTCTACTCCTCAAGTGTGTGTTTTCATATAGAGTGTTACAGGTAGAGACTGACAGACAAATGAGGATGTGACGGAGTGTTGTGGTGTGGATGTGGATGTGTAGGTTTATGTATGTGTCAGTGTATGGATGTGTATGTTTGTTTTCGTGTGGAGTTACGTGGAGAGACAAACTGACAAATGAGGAAGTGAGGGAACGGTGTGGTGTGGATGTGGATGTGATAGAAAGAGTTAGGTGAAATACATCGAGGTGGTTTGGCCATGCGGAGAAGATGGAGAGCGAAAGACTTAAGAGGAGAGTATGTGAGTGGGGTGGAGGGGGGGCGAGGGAGGGGGAGGCCAAGGATGAGATGGAGGGATGAAGTGGAGAGACATATGAGAAAGTGCGGTGTGAGGTGGGGGGAAAGACAGTGAAATGGCAGGGGACAGGGCGCCATGGAGGCGTTTTGTTTGTGGCCATCCCTTACAAGATTAAGGCGTCTGGCAATAGATATATACACAGACAGATAGATACACAGATAGATAGACAGACAGATAGACAAACAGACGTATATTCTAATCTGATAATGATCGCTATCCCATTCCAGCTGGGTTGATAGCCAAGTGTAGTCAGATTGGAGGGTTGATTTGACTAGTAACCAAGGAGACTCACATTATCCCATAACTAAGGCTCATCCAATTTCACATAACCACGACCTAATATTCAGGTAGGGGGTTGATTTGACTAGTAACCAAAGAGACTCACATTACATTCACGTAACCACGACCTAATATTCAGGTAGGGGGTTGATTTGACTAGTAACCAAGGAGACTCACATTACATTCACGTAACCACGACCTAATATTCAGGTAGGGGGTTGATTTGACTAGTAACCAAAGAGACTCACATTACATTCACGTAACCACGACCTAATATTCAGGTGGGGGGTTGATTTGACTAGTAACCAAGGAGACTCACTCCTACCTTAAGGCTCATCAAATTTCATGTAACCACGACTTAGTATTCAGGGTGTGGAGGACTGATCTGACTAGTAACCAAGGAGACTCATTGAAATTACATGTAACACAACTAAGTATTCAAGCTGTGAGTTCCCCAGTTCCCCAGATGAAAACACTGATATAGTAATATACGGTAATAATAATAATAACCATCCATCCATCCATCCATCCATCATCCAATCCTACATTGCCCCATGAGGAGCGTAGGAGCCCGGGACTAGGCAGTTGGTCCCTACATTTAAGATGAGAGTGACCAGCCTCACTCATCCCTGAGTGGCATTACATGAGCAATAAACCCCAACCATCCCTTGGATATAAACCTTCACCGGCTCAATCCGATTGGAGCGCAATAATTACCCACTAAACCACCAGGCGCCAAAATTTGGTTATATGGTTACCACCCAGCATAGTAAATGGTTTCCTGGTGCACAGGAAACCATTTGGCTTGTCACTCAGTGTAGAGTCACCCACAGGCTGAAAGAAGTGGAAAGAATGAAGGAAAGAAAGACAGAAGAGGGAGTGTAAAGTCACTCGTAGGCAGAAGGACAACGAAAGAATGAAGGAATGAAAGACAGAAGAGAATGGAAGGAAAGAAGGATGGAGAGGAAAGGGCAGACACCCGAGAGCAGCACTACATCGAGTGAGTGGATGGTGAGCGTCCCCACCTACCACAATAATAACAATAATAATAATAATAATAATAATAATAATAATAATAATAATAATAATAATAATAATAGTAATAATAATAATAATGATAATAATAACTAATCTATCTATCTATTGCCGGACGCCTCAATCCCATACGGGGTGGCAACAAACAAGTCGCCTCCACGTCACCCTGTCCCCCGCCATTTCACTGCTCTGCTCCCTGCTCACACACCCCTCCCTCATATACCTCTCCACTCCATTATAATAATAATAATTATTATTATTATTATTATAATAATGATAATAAATACTGCACGACACATTAACTGTATGCCAATTAGCATCTACACTACTACAACCATCATGCTAACTATCCTACTTAGCGATAGGATGAGGCAGCACCAGAAACAGTTAGGTCAGATTCAAATAGCCAGGGGGAACAAGGCGTCGGGGATGATGATGATGATGATAATGGAGGAGATGATGATGATAATGGGGGATGGTGATGGTGGTGGTGGTGGAGGCGATAATAATGATGATGGTATTTAAACACAAATCGAGTGAGTAGAAATATCCGGCATTCTGTTGCCAAATACACCTTCCACAACTAGATACAGGAGTCTGGTCAGTGACAACACCAACATGATATATAAACACCAACAGACTCACTTTTACGTAGCAGTCACACCACAGCCCTTCCTTATTACGTCCTGCAGAAATTGCCAGGACGTGGTGAGGACCAGCTTGGATGCAGTGGGGACCGATATGCGTGCAGTGGTGACCCAGTGCAGTCTGCAAGGACGCCAAGGACGTGGACCAGTTTTGATTCTGCTCAAAATTTGCTTAACGAGAGCGTAAAAGATTTAGGACGGGGTGGTGACCATTTGCTGACGCAGTGCGGACCGGCTTGACGTATTAGTGACGCAACGAGAACTTGATTGACGGGGTGGTGACTTGGCAGGGACGGGGAAGAAGCTACCTCATGCTCAGCCTCTCCTTCTTTGCTGTATCCTTGTCTGAGTTCAGTTTTTTGGAAACAAGATCCCGTGATCCTCCAGCCACTCAACCATTATTTGTTCCTGCTCAGGGCTCAGGTCGGTTTGGACTTTGACATTCTCTGACTTCTGGCTCAGACCCTGGCTATGGCTGGCTACGCTAACACCATCATCTGACTCACTGACACTGGATAAAACATCTGACTCCTCAGTTTCCTGGGAGGCTTGAGAGCCTTCATCTGGTTCTTCAATCTCGATGTCTGAGGCTGCCGAAGCTTGTGTGGCTGGCTGGGATGACTAGCTATGCCCACTGTCTGTGTTACATCCACTTCCCCGGTACTTGGATTAGGGCGGCATGACGTGACGTGAACTGCAAAGGATGACATGAACTTCTAGGGCAGCTGGAAAACGACTGATGACGGAAAAAGCGGCCCACCGTATTTATAGGACCAACAGGACGTGGGGGCCGCGTGGCGCTAGCGTAGTGCGCACTGATTGCACGGTGTGGGAGCATGGCGAGGACAGACAGAGAGTGGTGCACATCTGACCACCCGCGTGGTATGCAAGTAGTAGGAACCAGTTGGACCCAGTGCTGACGCAGTAAGGACCGGGCAGGCGTGCAGCAAGGGGTTAGTAGCAGCGTAGTAGTGGAGCGATTTCGCTTTTCCTGCCTGTCCTCACCACGTCCTGAAAAATTTTCAGAGCTTGGCGAACACTTGCTGCGCGTAGTAAGGACCGCCTCTGGTGTGACTGCACCATTACTGTGAACTGGTTGCCATGGTGATAACTGGGCCTGCCATTGTCACTTCTCCATCAGTCATATCTCTTTACCATACTGCAGTTTCTTCTTCTACTCTAACTCATGGGCACTTTCACTCTGTCTCTCTAAATTATATCTCGTAATCATTCTGCAGTTTCTTCTACTCTAACTCATAGGCACTCTCACTCACTCTCTCTAAATCATATCTCTAAACCATGCTGCAGTTTCTACTTCTTCTCCTACTCTCTCTAACTCATGGGCAGCCACTTACAGCACTGCAATCCCGCCCAACCATGATGACTTGTGTGTTATCAAGATGATGGACAGTGAGAGACTAACAAGGAGAGTGTATGAGTGAGGTGGAGGGGGGGAGAGGAAGGGGTAGGCCAAGGATGAGAGGGAAGGATGGAGTGGAGAGGTATATGAGAAGGGAGTGTGAGTTACGAGCAGGGCAGCGAATAGGTGGACAGGGCGACATGGTGGCGACTTGTTTGTGGCCACCCCTTACGGGACTAAGGCGTCTGGCGATAGACAGATAGATGGACGGACGGGAAAAAAAAAAGTTAACAAAATGCAAAGGCCTATATGTTTTGCCGCTAGTACATAATAATAAAATCTGTCGAAGCTCCCAAAAAACAAAAGTAAATGTAAAAATCAAAGTCTATTACAAAGAAAATCCTCACGGTAAGCATCAGGTGGTTGCCATGGTAACGAGTCGTTCATCTGCCCTTCTCCACCAATCAAGTTTCGCAACTATTCTGCACCAAATTGCTCCACACAACCACCATGCCACCTGAGGACAATATCAACAGTTAGAATAAGGTGGATATGAACTGAATACTGGATTCCTAGCGCCTGTCAAGACCATAAAGCACTAGGGTAATTCAAAGCCAATCACACATGATAAGCAAAGGAGCAAAAATCTGGTGAGAAGACAGTAAGTGAAAGAGTAATTATCCGGTACTAAAAGATGCTGACTACTAAAATGAATTCAATACTGGATTCCTAGCGCCCATCAAAGACCATATGGCACTAATTTAAAGCCAAGACACATGATAAGCAAAGGAACAAAAATCTGGAGAGAAGACAGTAAGGGAGAAAATAATGACTAAAAGCTGTTGACTAATTACACAAGGTTCTCACTGTGTCAGTAAGTGTGGTAGAAGAAAAAAAATAAGTACTGTAAATAAGAGAAAACTGGTGATTGTAGGTAAGCAGTAGTAGCAGCAATAGCAGTAGTAGTAGTGGCAGCAGTAGTACCATAGTAGTAGTAGTGCCACAGTAGTAGTGGCAGTACAAGTTAATATTGTTGTAGCCCCTGGTTCATCCGAGACGTCAAAGCGGTGGACTGCTGGCCTAAGTTGTCCTGCCGTAGTCCACCCTCCACCTTTCGGGGGGAAGGGAAGTAGCTGGGGATGTTATTTAGCTATGCAATGTAGCCGCCCAGATATATCAGTGCCACCACATGAAGGCGTCCCTCTCCACCACCAAAGCAAAGTGGCAAACCAGCTTTACAATTACAAATGGAACTTTACTAAGCTTTTTTCTGTAAATTATTGAAAGCATAACCCCTTCAATCCAGTGACATCTATCTATCTATTTATCCATCTGTATCTGTCTATCTACCAGTTACCACATGACTTAATCCTGTAAGGGATAGCCACAGACAAACTGCCTCCACGTTGTTCTGTCCTCTGCCTTTTGACTCCCCTTCCACCAACTCACACCCCCTTCTCTCATATATATCTCCATTCCATTCATCCATCTCATTCTTGGTCTCCACCTCACTCACATACTCTCCTAGTCAGTCTCACATTCTACATCCTCTCCACCTGGCCAAACATATGCTTCAGATATTCTTGCTGCCTCAGGTGTTATTATATTCAGCTTAGGACAGACTTCAGACTGGCGAGGTTACATACAGAATAACCTTCTTTAATGCCTTTGCTATACCGGGTGCAGTGGTGGCTGCTGGCCACTACCATCCACTCACTTGATGTAGTGCTGCCTACTTCTTCCTTCATTCATCATTCCCTATTAGTGTCTGCCCCACTATCATCCACTCACTTGATGTAGTGCTGCCTACCTCTTCCTTCACCTGTCATTCCCTTTCTGTGTCTGGCCTCTTCTCTTTTTGTTTTTCCCATCTTTCCTGTTACTTTTTATTACTCTTCTTTCTACTTCAGGTGGCTCTATACTGAGTGACAAGCCTACTGGTTTCCTGTAACCAAGGAAACCCTTTACTGTACAACACTGGGTGGTAGCCATAACACCAAACAGCAGGATGATGTGCAGCCTACTATGGCGTCCCTGTTACTGGATGCAGATGCAAATTCCGTCTGGCAACCCAACCTCCATACTCTTGCCCACACCTCGTTGTGGAATGGTGCTGTCCACTGCAAGGAAACACTGGTTCACTGCATGGGACGGCCCTGCAGGGGGAGTTGCTTGTTTGCGATTGATAGGTCTGCTTAACCAGAAAGACCAGGGTTACTCAACAACTGCTCACGGGTAGTCATTAAACTGAATAAAGTGGTCTAGAGATACCGAAAACAAATGTTAAATACATCAATGGATTGAAGGAGCTAATGCTGTCTTAGAGAACATAGTGGTCTAAAGATGGCAAGAATAACACTGACAATGGCACTGGACTAAAGGGATTACAGCTGTCTTAAAGTACAGTGTGGTGTACAGATGGCAAGAATAACACTGACAATGGCACTGGACTGAAGGGATTACAGCTGTCTTAAAGTACAGTGTGGTGTACAAATGGCAAGAATAACACTGACAATGGCACTGGACTGAAGGGATTACAGCTGTCTTAAAGTACAGTGTGGTGTACAGATGGCAAGAATAACACTGACAATGGCACTGGATTCAAGAACAACAAAGACTGGAAAAAAGACAACATATAACAAGGAATTAGTGTATTCTTCTCGAGTGACGTCCATGTGACTTAACAACACAACATTTGTTCTAACTCGCGAAGATTCCCAACCCCTATCAGCATGGTGATGGCCAGGTGTGGTCTTAGAGGGGCGGATGGAATTAAAATGATATATAAACAAGGAGACCCATTTTGTCTGACCATTTTTTAAGAATAAAAGTGTTTCATGAAAGACCTATTTTGCCCCCAATATCCTCATGCGGCTGTACCACCAACTTTAAAATCCCCAACTACAAGGGTTAAAAGCCTCTCTCTGCAGCAAATGGAAGTGACAGAATGAAAAATATGTGAGGTGGTGTGTGGGATGAAAAGAAGACGAAAGGGGGTGCAAGGAACAGCATGGTGGAATGAAGAGGTGAGACAAGCTGTGGTGCAAAAGAAGAAAGCATATAGTGAATGAAAGGGAAGCAGAGCCAGGGAGGAAGCTGAGAGACGGATGGGAGAGTTATATGTAGACAGGAAGAGAGAGGTGAAAAGATTATAATTATATCCTGTGCTTGCCAATCTCAACAGGGTTCAGAAAGACCTCAGCTTAACACACCAAGACACAACACTTAGGCACATCAATAATTTTTGGTCTAAGTTGAATAAAATCACTTGGAGATAACAAGACTAAACTAAGACATCATCGGAGTGACGTGGCAAAGAAAGACGCTGACCTGGACTGAGAACACACCACGCTCAAAGACACTAATTTTCATGTAGGTCTATCTATCTATCTATTGCCAGACGCCTTAATCCCGTAAGGGGTGACCACAAACAAATCGCCTCCATGTCGCCCTGTCCCCCGCCATTTCACTGCCCTACTCCCAGTCCACACCCCTCTCTCTCATATACCTCTCCATCCCTCCATCTCATCCTTGGCCTCCCTCTCCCCCCCCCCTCCACCTGCATTCACATACACTCTCCTCGTTAGTCTCAAGCTCTCTATCCTATCCTCTCCACATGGCCAAACCACCTCAATGTATTTCTCCTAAAGCTTCCTATCACATCCACACCACAACGCTCCTTTCACGTAGGTACCTACTGACTAAAATCACTTGGAGCCTGCCAGACTAAATTAAGGTGTCACTGCACTAAGAAGGCTGAAAAGACAATTCGAAAGCCACTACACTGGGGCCACTGGTTCTCTGTAACTTAGGCTGCCACGTACTGCTGCCTGACTCTGTATTCATGTTGCCATCTTCCAAGTAACCCAAGTAACTCACTAGTAACAAGTAACATCGTACCTACAAGTGAAAGGAAAAATTAGTTGGAAGTGGGGGGAGAAATTGAACAATATTACTCTTGTTATCATCAAAGAAAATACACCCACATGTTAAGCCTGTACCCCATGAAGAGTCCAAGAGGGGCCAAAATTGTTGTACAAGGCAGAATGTAAACAGAGCTTCACAAGACACTCACCTGCAATATCTGAGGTGTTGTGGGGACAACTCAGTGTGATGGTGTGTGTGTGTAGCAGTGGCAGTAGGAAAGGAATACACAGTACATGATACATTGGTGTGTGTGTGTGTGTGTGTGTGTGTGTGTGTGTGTGTGTGTGTGTGTAGCAGTGGCAGTAGGAAATGAATACACAGTACATGATACATTGGTGTGTGTGTGTGTGTGTGTGTGTGTAGCAGTGGCAGTAGGAAATGAATACACAGTACATGATAGATTGGTGTGTGTGTGTGTGTGTGTGTGTGTGTGTGTGTGTGTGTGTGTGTGTGTGTGTGTAGCAGTGGCAGTAGGAAATGAATACACAGTACATGATACATCGGTGTGTGTCTGTGTGTGTGTGTGTGTGTGTAGCAGTGGCAGTAGGAAATGAATACACAGTACATGATACATTGGTGTGTGTGTGTGTGTGTGTGTGTGTGTGTGCGTGTGTGTAGCAGTGGCAGTAGGAAATGAATACACAGTACATGATAAATTGGTGTGTGTGTGTGTGTGTGTGTGTGTGTGTAGCAGTGGCAGTAGGAAATGAATACACAGTACATGATACATTGGTGTGTGTGTGTGTGTGTGTGTGTGTGTGTGTGTGTGTGTGTGTGTGTGTGTGTGTAGCAGTGGCAGTAGGAAATGAATACACAGTACATGATACATTGGTGTGTGTGTGTGTGTGTGTGTGTGTGTGTGTGTGTGTGTGTATGTGTGTGTGTGTGTGTAGCAGTGGCAGTAGGAAATGAATACACAGTACCACATGATACATTGGTGTGTGTGTGTGTGTGTGTGTGTGTGTGTGTGTGTGTGTGTGTGTGTGTGTGTGTGTGTGTGTGTGTGTGTGTGTGTGTGTGTGTGTGTGTGTGTGTGTGTGTGTGTGTGTGTGTGTGTGTAGCAGTGGCAGTAGGAAATGAATACACAGTACATGATACATTGGTGTGTGTGTGTGTGTGTGTGTGTGTGTGTGTGTGTGTGTGTGTGTGTGTGTGTGTGTGTGTGTGTGTGAGTGTGTGTGTGTGTGTGTGTGTGTGTGTGTGTGTGTGTGTGTAGCAATGGCAGTAGGAAATAAACCCCAGTACATGATACACAACTGACACTGACAACACTAAGCCGTCGTTGCAACACACAAGAAATAGCCAGGTAGAGTACAGGAGCAGCGTTATAAATGGACAAATGCACCACACTATTTTCACACAGGCCACACAACTTCAATGCAATATTAGAGTACACAGTCACGTTGGCCATACTTTGCAGTTTCCGCCCCAACCCAGCAGTGCTGAAAGCAATTTGCCTAATTACTGTACAAGACTTTTTGTGAATACCAGTAAGTATTATCCTTAGCCAACTTTAAGCCCACAGTTCCCTTTATGACCTATCAGTTCTTATCATCATCCCCTGTTACACCCCCTTAAGTTCGTTTCACTCTCTCTCTCTCTCTCTCTCTCACCTGAAGAAACTGTTCATATTGGGGTAGACTACCAATCAGTGGACAAATCCAGTGTCGCCTAATTATACGCAGGTGTGGTCACACCAAACAGGTATGAACAATACCACAAACCCTCCAAACCCTCCGACCAAACCCCGCCCCAGCCTCTGATCCCCCCTCCCCCTAAATGGCCGCAAACATGGCTACTAAGCTGCCTCTTTGCATGTCATTTTGCAGTTAATGCGGATAATGAAGAGGCATGATTAACATAAAACACTATATCCGGTAGTAAAGTGCAATATGCAAACTAATTCGCTAAGGAAGGGGTGCTAAAACC
Source organism: Coenobita brevimanus (assembly GCF_032717465.1). NCBI lineage: Eukaryota > Metazoa > Arthropoda > Malacostraca > Decapoda > Coenobitidae > Coenobita > Coenobita brevimanus. The sequence continues at coordinate 7,420,529 of NC_137026.1, read as the reverse complement.
TTCTAAACTGACGATACGGTGCTAAGATGATAAACACCAGACCAGGTAACTTGCTGCAGTTACCACGTGTACCTGTCAGGTTGCCTTCACCCCTTCAACAACGTGACATATTGCAATGTATTCAGGCCAGCAGCATGTGTCTCCATCACCCCCTCATCACCTATTGCCCCCAAATCTTCACAAAACTGTCTCCAGGTGACAAGAATGACACAAAAAATCGTCTAAGGAAATACATCAACAGACTGATTTTGTAAAATTTAATCATTATGTTATGTGCGTCTTTAATCTGATCTCAGGATTATACTGTTTTCACTATCTTGGCCTATAACTGCTATCTCTTCATCGTGAACGGTGAGTTGTAAAGATTAACATTAGAATACAATGTTAGTCACGAAGAAGTGCTACGGAACGAATGTTGTTGGGCCGCAGCTGCTAGTCGTGAAAAAGTGCTATGGGAAGGATGTTAAGCCGAAGCTGTAAAAAGATTAGCATTAGAATACGATGCTAGTCACGAAAAAGTGCTATGGAAAGGATGTCATTGGGCCACAGCTGTAGAGATTAGCATTAGAATACGATGCTAGTCACGAAGAAGTGGTATGAAATGGATGCTGTTGGGACGCAGTTGTAGAGATTAGCGTTAGAATACGATGCTAGTCACGAAGAAGTGCTATGGATATGATGTCGAGTCGCAGTTGTAAAAAGATTAGCATTAGAATACGATGCTAGTCACGAAGAAGTGCCATGGAAAGGATGTTAAGCCGCAGTATTGTCTTTTCTGCGACTGAGCAGTGAAATAAGCTTCAAAAGCACGACAGTGGTCCAAGTTAAAAATTCCAGCTTTATTCTTTGTATCAGTAACCGATGTTATTCCGCTTAGGAGACTCCATGGTAGTGTGGCGGTGCATGCAGCCTGTATCTAACCCTTCCACTTCCAAAACCCGTCTTGGCTAAATAAAGTGAAAAATAAAGTTAAAATCATCAGCAGGCAGTAGTAGTTAAGTGTTAGTTTGATTCCGTGTTGGCCTAAACATCTATTTATCTATTGCCAGACTCCTTAGTCCCGTAAGGGGTGGCTACAAACAAATCGCCTCCACGTTGCCGTCCCCTACCATTTCACTGCCCTGTTCCCAGCTCACACCTCCCTCTCTCATATACCGGTACCTCACCATTCCATCCCTCCATCTCATCCTCTTCATATCCTCCTCGTTAGTCTCTCGCTTTCCATCCTCTCCACATGGCCAAACCTACAAAGATAAAATCGTCGCAGACAGTAGTGGTAAAAGTGTTACTGTGACTCCCTGCTCATCTAAACGTGAACCCGGTGGTGTGCAGGATGAAGTTACCTCTCTGCAGTGCCACATCCTGCTGTCATGGGATAGGGATTGAGCAACGTATATATTAATAGTGGTACTGGCGTGGTTATATCAGTGCCACCACCTGCAGGCGTCCCTCTCCAACACGTCATCGGCTTGGAGCTATTTACGTGGAATCCTCTTCAGAAAGTACTCCAACACCCACATCATAAAAAAAAAAAAATCGACAACAACCAATAAATCGACGGATATGCATAACATACGAACATTCTAAATATTTCGGGGGCAGAATGTTTACAAAATGTCGGTAAGGACACGAAAAAACCGACCTCCTTTAAATATCTCAAACAACACTATTCTCCCACCAAACTCACACTTATTTATCTCCATTACCTTGCATAACAACAGTAAGCAGAATTATGTGGGGAAATTAGTTGTTAGTAAGGTAAATGTGGAGGCAGAGCAGGATACTTGCTACGCCAGCCAGCTTCGACGTCAAATCTTACAAGAATGCCAAATATCATCTCAATACACACACTTTCCCTCACACACGTACACCCTAATAATCTCTACACCCTAATAATCTCTACCTAACATTAATGAGTAGAATTACGTAAGTAAATAAGATGGAAGCTGCCGAAAGACGAATCGGAGCAGGATACCTAAGCTGGCCTTCTTAGGAGTGTTCTTCCATTTACACCACCATTCCACAAACCATCTCAACACACGAATATTTCCATCACATACCTATACCCTAGTAATCTCTATTAACTCATTTAATATTAACAAGCAGATTTATCTATGTAAATCAGATACTACATAGTGGTAAAATTATGGAAGTGGACCAGGATACTCACGAAGCCGGCTTTACTGAGTTTCTACTCGCACTTTGTCACCCTTTCTGATCATGAAACACCAGTACTCACTAGAAACGCTCACCTCTAAGCTATCTCCATTGCCATACCTAATATTCACATGCAGAATAATACAAGTAAACTAACTGTAACCGTTTGAAAAGTGGAATCAAGGCAGGATACTCACCACATCACTCCTATATGTTCTCTTGAAACATGGCGTCGGTTACACTTACACTCCCAACCCCAACCTCGGAAGTATTCATAAAGATCTTAAACCAATTCCTGAGATTTAAAAAGTCTTCACAGCATTTTAAAAGCATTAGAAATTATTTTGTTTGGTTGATTATTACGATTTTTATATTCTTTTGGCTTGGTTGTGTGAAAACTAAAAAATAAACAAGCAGTTTTGTACACAAAAACCGGACGCTCAAAACGTTTATAATTTTGGAACCTGGGCTTTGTTTCTGATGCGATGCCCGCGAGGTTCAAATTGGTCAATTCGCTGGTTTATATGCTAGTATCGCTGCACTTATGATCGAATTAGCTACGTAAAAGATTTATATACTACATTATTTGCATGGATACTACCTTCTTAAGGGAAATTTTGGGTTTTGCTGACGATAATTTGAAGCCAAGGTCAATAATTATGGACAAAATTCCCACATCTGCCATCTTTCTAGTTTCAAATTCTCTCCCTAAAATTATTTTAAATTTCAACAGCACTAAATGTTATCTTTTTAGAGACTTAGAGAGGAAATTACGGTACAGTTTTCTTTTGCTTCCCTTAGACGTATATAATGTGACAGATACCATCATCACAATGAAATTTCTCAGTCAAGAATTTTTCAAAACAGAATTACTTAAGACATTAAAGAAAACGTATCATCGTCACTCTGACTCCTTCAAACATCTAAAAGGAGAAATACAGTCTTACAAGAGATATATTTGATACTCCTACGGATACAGTGGCATCGCAGGACCGTCGACGGGCAGAGAGTGCTCACGGGATACCCCCTGACTCTGTAACAGATTGAAATCGACTACAACAAAAACCAATTACACCTACCAATTTGGACTCAACTGGGTGCGACTTAATCGACCATAACAGCAACAAACTATTCCTCTCAATTACAACAACCAGTCATACCTACCAACTTAGAATCAACTGGGTGCGATTTAATCGACTATGACAACAACAAACTATTCCTATCAACTCCACTGGATGTGCCACGTTTGTCCTATCTTTTTTCATGTGTGTGTGTGTGTGTGTGTGTGTGTGTGTGTGTGTGTGTGTGTGTGTTCTTCGACTTTGATGTCATGTTAACAGGTAAACAATCGCTCTCTTTAAAATTTGAAGGGAAAAGGGAATTACAGTGAACACAATTGCTTTGCATGTTTACCTATTTTAGCTTACAGATTTCATAGTCATTCTGTTGCCTATTCTCGACGTCTAGGTCTTGCTCGAATGCTATAACCAAACATCATGCTGCTTGACAGTGTAATATTATACATCACATACCTATATGTATTAGTATAACAGTACGTGTTGATGCTGTAATATTATATATCACGTAATGATGTGTATTAGTATAACAGTACGTGTTGATGCTGTAATATTATATATCACGTAATGATGTGTATTAGTATAACAGTACGTGTTGATGCTGTAATATTATATATCACGTAATGATGTGTATTAGTATAACAGTACGTGTTGATGCTGTAATATTATACATCACTTAATTATATGTATTAGTATTACCGTACGTGTTGATGCTGTAATATTATACATCACATAATGATGTGTATTAGTACAACCGTACGTGTTGATGTAATATTATACATCACGTAATGATGTGTATTAGTACAACCGTACGTGTTATGTTTTAATATTATACATCACATAATGATGTGTACTAGTACAACCGTACGTGTTGATGCTGTAATATTATACATCACGTAATGATGTGTATTAGTATAACCGTACGTGTTAATGCTGTAATATTATACATCACGTACTTATGTGTATTAGTATAACGGTACGTGTTGATGCTGTAGTTGTATGCACAGTGATAGTGTTTAAGCAACTCCAGAGCCACAAAGCAGTCTACTAGAGTTTTCCTTGCCACAGGATCCATATAGAAATCTGATTTCTACTTGTTGATTGGAGACAAAACAGACAGCCTCCGCGGGCTGGTCACCCGAGTGTCTGAATATTTATTTCGTTACAATAAATAAATCTATCTATCTATATATCTATAGCCCGACGCCCTAATCCCGCAAAGGGTGGGCGCAGATAAAACGCCTCCAAGTCGCTCTGTCACCCACCATTTCACTACCCTCCCCCCAACTCACCCCCCCTCCCTCATATACCTCTCAACTCCATCCCTCCACCTCATCCTCGGTCTACCTCTCCCTCTCCCTTCCTCCACCTCACCTACATACACCCTCTTAGTCAGTCTTTTCATTCTCCATAAAAAGCACAAGAATTAAATTGTATTTACTTAACAATTTTAGTTAAAGTTTCCTTCTGTGAATAACAGAATATTTTTTCACCAATTACAAAATTAATATAGGTTCATTTGAGTTCTAATCCCACCAAGCTGTGAGTGAGAATTGTTATTCATTTCGTCTCACAAGCGAAATCTCGCTCACCGTGAGTCAGTTTGGCTAGCGGGTCGCAAAACTGGCTCGCATGTCAGTCACTTTTGTCCCAGTGTGACGCTGCCTTCATCTGTATAACATGGAGGGCTATCTCCTCAGCGAGTGTGTGACTTACGGCCGCCATATTGAATCTCCTGCATTCTTCACCTCCACCATGTTAATCTGTGCTTGGTCTCTGTTTCCCCTGCTCCTTCTATGTATACTGAACATCATCATCATCATCATTATCATCATCACCATCATCCGGACCTCCTTTCTCACCCCAGGGCAGGGTGAGGAGCAGCAACTTCCAGACAGCCTGGACACGCTTCTATTCACTCATCATTCAAACTCACGGAATCCTGGCCCCATCAGAGAGGTAAAAAAAACTTTCACCACATTCTGTAGCTTCACATATACCTATCTGTACCATAATAGAAAATATATATAGATTATGATTTTTTTTTCTGCCTAGCTCTACGAATTATTTGATACATTTAGCCAAGAGTATAAATAAAACAACGTCATAGGTTGCTGCAGTGTACATCATTTTTGTGTGTGTCCCTCTTTCTGACGGCCTTAACCTAATGTCTGTTTCATTATGACAGTTTAAATCCCCGGGACTCCAGCCCAGACGGAACAGTACACCACAGTGCCGGCTCCAACTACCACCACAAACGACCACCGGGTATATTCCCTAACTTGGCCTAAAATTGCCATCTCTCCATCTTTAATGCGGAGCTTGTAGCAGTAGATCAACACTTCAACATGACGCTAGTCACGAAGAAGTGCAATGGAAAAGATGTAGAGCCATAGTACTGCCTTAGCTGTCAGTGAGCTACGTGAAATAAGCTGCATAAGGACGAAAATCTGGGCCAAGAGAGCGTAAAAGGGATCTAGCTGACGTAGGAGTGTCCGCACCAGAAGGACACAAAGAGGAGGGGGAGAGAGGGAGGTTTTAGAGAACAGAGAGGATGAGAAATGGAACAGACTTGGGAAGGGATTAGGGAGAGAGAGGGAAAAAAGAGAGGAGCGAGGTAGAGGGAAGGTTTGGAGAAGAGCGAGGGAGAGAGGAAAGGAAGAGTATGGGAGGGATCAGTTAGGTAGAGGGGGAAAAGGGAGAAGGGAGAGAGAGGGACGATTTAGGTAAGGCAGGAAGAGAGAAGAGGAAGACATTGGAAAGGGTTTGAGAGAGAGAGAGAGAGAGAGAGAGAGAGAGGAAGGAAATTTGGTGAAAAGAGAGGAAGAAGACCTAGGAAGGGTTTAGATATGGCGTTCAATCACCCTTCACATTCAGGCTGCCTCGTCAGCTGAATAAAATCGTCTGGTGTAGTACTTTCACATTAACTTGGCCTGGATTTACGTCATTTGGCAGCTTATAACATAGCTCAGTGTCAGACAGAGGCAATGCTACAGCTGTACATCCTGTGCATAGTATTTCCCTGTGACTACCATTATATTCCCATATTAACTGTTACACCTCAGGAGTCAAGAGGGAAGTATGGCAGCTCTTGGCCAAATTAGTTTTAAAAAGTATATAATCATCATCATGACCTCCTTTCCCACCCTAGGGCAGGGTGAGGAGTAGCAACGTCCAGACAGCCCAATTTGCCCAGTCCAGTGGGCCAAGCTTCCATTCACTTACCATTCAAGCCCCCGGAATCCTGGCTCTATCAGATACGCCAAAAACATTCACCACGTTCTGTAGCTTCACATACACGTATCCGTTTGAGTTAATCCGGATGCTGCCACTTTAGAAAGGGGTGCCAAATCCCTGATCATGCACTTCTTCTCACAATATTCATCCAGCCAGCTCGATCTCTTGTCAGTTCCCTAGCCTCACTGACTTCCAAACCTCTCTTCCTCACACATTTCCACCATATCCCTCCACCTTCTCCTTGGCCTACCTCGCCTCCTCCCTCCTTCAAATTCGCTCAGTATAACAGAATGAATAGTATAAAAATGGCGAGCTGTGGCTAAGAAGTAAACTGTCTTTGTAGAGGATTGTTATGTTTTGTTACAGAATACGGTCATTAGGTCAGGGTGAAGATAAGATACGCGTTGGATTGACCCTGGCTGATAAGATGGTATGAAGCACCTAAGCCTGGATGTTTGTGCCCGTGGGATGGAGTCAGGATTCCGGGGGCTGGAATGGTGAGTGAAGGAGAGTGTGACCCGTTTAACTGAGCAATCATTTAGTTGGTTTCTCCTTTTCTTAATTTTTTTCTTTTTCTTGCTCTCTGGACCCTACCTCACCCCGTCTCGGGGTGAGAGAGAGAGAGAGTAAAATGAGAAAAAACTTAATAAGATGGAAGGGGAACCCGATAACGTAAAATGGTCAGAAAAAAGACATTGTTAAGAAAAAGAGAATTAAATTGAGAGAGTTTTGACGGGATGAAGAAAGGCTGAGAGAAAAACAAAGAAAAGAAGGAGAGGAGTTAATGAAGGAGAAAGAAGGAAGCAGAGTAAGGGAAGGAGAGGTGTATAGGGAAATAATAAAGGAATGAGATTTATTAAAGATATAAAATAACAGCAGACAAGGAAGAGACAAGGGAGAACCATGAATGAAAGAGGAGATAGGACGAAAGCGGGAAGACATAGGGATGATGACAAAGACTGGCACAAGAGGAGAGAGAGAGAGATCTGAATAAAGAGAAAGGTAAGAAGAAAGATGGAAGAAGGAAAAGAGAAAGACAAAAGTACCGGTGAACAAGAAAATCCTGTGCATTGCTAAGCCTGTCACCACTCCGGCTTCTCTGCCTCCCTCAGCTGAGTAAAATCGTGTGATATTGAGTGGAATGGAATATCAGAGAACAGGAGACCATGAGTGTAAATCCCTTCAGTCCCAGTGTGTCACATACAGAGTGGGCGTAGATAGCGCTACACTAGAAACACTTGGTAGGCTCAGTCTGCTGGTGTGGGGGGTGTCACACAGGGGGCCGTAGATAGCGCTACACTAGAAACACTTGGTAGGCTCAGTCTGCTGGTGTGGGGGGGGTGTCATATACAGGGGGCCGTAGATAGCGCTACAATAGAAACACTTGGTAGGCTCAGTCTGCTGGTGTGGGGGGTGTCATATACAGGGGGCCGTAGATAGCGCTGCACTAGAAACACTTGATAGGCTCAGTCTGCTGGTGTGGGGGGTGTCATATACAGATGGGCGTAGATAGTGCTGCACTAGAAATACTTGATAGGCTCAGTCTGCTGGTGTGGGGGGGTGTCATATACAGGGGGCCGTAGATAGCGCTGCACTAGAAACACTTGGTAGGCTCAGTCTGCTGGTGTGGGGGTGTGGGGGGGTGTCATATACAGGGGGCCGTAAATAGCGCGCACTAGAAACATTTGGTAGGCTCAGTCTGCTGGTGTGGGGGGGTGTCATATACAGGGGGCCGTAGATAGCGCTGCATTAGAAACACTTGGTAGGTTCAGTCTGCCGGTGTGGGGGGGTGTAATATACAGGGGGGCCATAGGTAGCGCTACACTAGAAACACTTGGTAGGATGTGTTGCTGGCACGGCTCAGTCTGCTGGTGTGGGGGTGTGGGGGGGTGTCATATACAGGGGGCCGTAGATAGCGCTACACTAGAAGTACTTGGTAGGATCTTGTGTGTTGCTGGCACGGCTCAGTCTGCTGGTGTGGGGGTGGTGACAGTGGGTGTAAGGGATGACCAGATAGTGCAAGACAGACACCATCAGACGATTCTCCTTTTACTTTCGGCAGGCCTGTCTTAACGAAGGGGTTAATGAAGGAAAATTATAAAGAAGATTAGCCTTGTCAGCTGGAGTGCACAGTTGATATTAAAAACTTGGTGATGTACTCTTTTCATCTTAACTTGACCTGCATATCCTATTTTGCAGTTTATTTCACGTAGCTCAGTGGCAGAAACAGGCAATGTTGCAGCTTTACAACCTTCCCATAGCACTTTGTTTTATGCAAGGAAGAAGGAACCAAAGGCCATGAGCCCACAAACCGTTCTTTCTAAGAAAAAACAAAAACAATACAACAAGAGCCAAATTTAAGATGCGATCATTTCGAGATGCCTGGACACACTGCGTTTGAAAGACTGGAGGTCACATGAAGCAGGAAATACAGACAGAGGGAGACAGCTCCAGGGTTGACCTGTTGCATACATGAAGGACTGGGAGTAACGGTTAACTCTTGCATTAGAGAGTTGGACAGAAAAGGGATGAGAGTTTGTTGCTAGACGGGCCTGATACTCTAGTGTTTGTCTCTTGTTACAACTAAGGATCCAAGATGGAGAGGTAGCAATTTTTAGGCCAAGTTACTGTAAAGAGCGTATACCAGACTCTTGATTTATTATTTATTATATTTATGTTACGAGTATCAGGGAAACTTCTTGTAATACAGTGGTTAAATGAAGCTGTATCTGCTAATGGTGTGAAGACAGGGAGGATTGGACTGGTTGACGGTCGTGTACAAGTTACATAAAGTAATAGAATGGTCACTTGTAATCATCGGAATATCATTATTTTTTCTCTCCGATTTAATATTTATGAAAAAGAGAGGTAAATCAAAGATGGAGATTATCGTACCTCACGCGAAACGTGCACCCTCGCTGTGACGTCACAAACCATCTGACCGCCGCCGCTCACGTCTAGGAATCATACTCCAGTAAAGGGGAGATTTCTGTGATATTCAACTGTTATTATTATGATAGGTATGTAAGACTTAGTGTGATAGCTCTCGTAAAGGTGAAGTATGCAATGTTTGTGCTTTAGTGAAGAGTTTTGTTGGTTTTAGAGAGACTAGTAGTGACGGCAAACCTTGCGAGAACCAGTACCTGTAGGCCAGCCCGGTAGCACAAACCAGGACCCATATACATACAGGGTCTAACCATACCGACCCCAAAACGCGTCGCGTTTGCACATGATGTCATGGCGAAGACACCAGGTGAGGTCTTCCGAGAAGGGGTTGCCTTATAGTGAGAAGTAGACTCAGTTGCTCAGAGGTCACGGCACCAAACAGGTCACCTCTGTCACCTGCACTTTATTCCATTGTATGTGCCCAGTGAAATAATGCCTACCAATTGTGCATTGTTTGGCTGTAACTCTTTACTGAAGAAAGGTGGGGATATAACTTTCCATATTTTCCTCAAAGATGAAGAGATTAGACGTAAGTGGATTCATCAGTGCAAGAGGAAAGACACAATTAATCCGTATACTGCTCGCATCTGCAGCCTTCACTTTGATCAAAGTGCTTATAAAAAAAATCTAAAACATGAACTTCTCAAACTGCATATTCCAAAAAATCAAATACGCCTTGAAGAGCACGCCCTGCCAACGCTGAATCTGCCATCAGCTTCATTAAATGTTAAGTCCCTTCCCCTTTCTCTCTCTCTCTCTCTCTCTCTGCGTAGGTGCATATCCCTGTATATGGTGGGCTTTGCTCTTTATAAGCTGTACAGTATATCTCCCCTCACGGGGTTAGTGCATGCAGAAATGTGGAAAAGCACGTGGTGCATTGCATTTACCAGACCAGGTAAAATAAATTGAGGCAACTGGCCACCGCACTAGTATGAGTTGCTAGTATTCATTTTTACCCACCATTATTTTGTTCTACCCACGTACTGTAGGTAACCATTACTGAGTACCCTAGCAAGAAAGCAGTAGTGTTGAAAATTAAGTACGGTATATCGCAGAATGTATTTGTTTAAAGCAGGTTCGTAACGTAGTAATTCCATCTGGAAGCATTTGGCAAGAAGTATTTAGCATCCCCCCCCCTCCTTCCCTCCCTCCCTCCCTTCCAGGTCGCACAAACAACGGTGCCAGGTCGTTGGAAATGATTTATACAGCCACTTTTCGTTCTCAAAGAGTGAATAATTCATAAAAACTATATAGCGTTTTATGTACATGAAGCCACAAAGAGTATATAAAATACATTCACATATATTTAGTAGCTCGGATTAAGAGATTTATTTATAATTAACGATTTGGTATCTACGCAGTCTCTCTCTCTCTCTCTCTCTCTCTCTCTCTCTCTCTCTCTCTCTCTCTCCATAATATATGCGGAATATATACATTTGACATACTGTGGCTTAAAACCAGCATAAAACCTAAGCCTTACCAACGATAATTTAAAAGACAACTGGCAAGGCATTGTCAGTACTAATATATAGGCATGTGTCTCTTCCTACTGAAGTAATTAGCCTTTTTGTTCGATACCGAGCATTTTTCAGGATGCGGGTATTAAACAGAAATTTGGCTAACTCGACACGAAAGCTGCAGAGTAAGATGTCGAAGTTAAGGAAATGAAGCCTGCATAGTAACATAGTCAATACCGGTAGCAGTACCAATAAACATCCGGTATCATTTATAACAAGATGATATACATGTATCCTAATAAATGTCACTATTAGAGTATATTGTGTTTATTTGTAAATCATGTACCTTTAAATATGAGAAGGGAGAGGTTAAACAATCATTTGAATTGAGGAAATGTGTGTGGGGAACAGAGTTGTGTAAAGGAAGCAAGGTGGGAGGGGTGGGTATGGAGGATGACAGACAGCTGCACCTCACCGCGACTTGAGGCCTCCCTCTGAGGTCCCAAGGGAGATGGTGGGTGGGGAGAAATGGGGGGAGTGCCCTGTCTCAAGCGTGATGTCAGTAAATCTGCGTAGTGGAAAGGTGTGAGAAGACCCTATATGTATATGGGTCCTGGCACAAACATTAGATTTGATAAAGTCGTAAGGAAGTGATTCATGAACTGAATCAATATAAGTATTGTTAGGTCCTGGCTCCAGGGGGATATAGCCCTGAAACTGGGCAGTAATACATAGGGAAGATGTCACGAGGACTAAGGTATTTCAATGTTTCTTCCTCCTAGATAGGCCAGACCGTGAACAACTAGACCTCTGTGGAATATTTGGTTATCTCATTTCTTGGTCTTATGTACTGGCGATGTTTGAACATCTTTTAAGTAACAGCCAGTCTAATCTGGAGAACAGAATTTTCACATCCCTACCAATGGCCAAAGTTAGGGTTGATTTCGCTTGACTAGTGACTGGTTAAGTTATGCTGTGTATGCTAGGCTGTTATCATTTTTATCACCATATAGGTTCATACACAGTTAATTATCTGATATCCGGTCAAAAGTTTTTGTTCAGTTTAACAAAAATTCAGGATTCAAAACTTATAGCCTGACAACTTGCCTTGACAAACTTCTGTTTTGTGTAAGTATTGATTAACAATTTAAATGCATTTATTTGTGCTTAAATCAATATTTATGCAAAATGGTCAGTGCGTGCTGACGATCTGAAAGTGAAATATCAGTTAACTTAATACGTTTTAGCTCTGAAACCTGATTTTTTATTAACAGTCGTATTAAGCACAAATTTTTTACCGGATATGAGATACTTGGGTGTGCATGAACCTATATGGTGAAAAAAATATATATATATAATATTTTCCATTTAAAAGTGCCGTTTCGGTAAATGACCACCGACTCGGTATTCCCTCGCACCGCTTCGCAACAGTAGCGGTGACATACTCATGACCACCACAGCTGCTTGGTTTTCATATCTTGAAACAGTGACGAATCTTTTTTCTGGTGTGATTCTACCTGTGTTCTTGCACAGTGGAACAAGGCACCAAAGGTGGTTATTTGCTGACGGCCATGACGAACCAAAGCTTGGCTGGCTAATGAGCAGAACCACAATCACACAACTTGCGATCGCAGTCGTATTTTGTCTCCGGGTTTGCTGGCCTATGACGTCACAGCCACTCGAGGCTCGAGCTGCCATCAACCTCTTTTTGTGCATCTTTGAAGGCTTATATCTCCATTTTTTAATATGGTTTCTCAGGTTACCTATATCATAGGATAATTCAGAACATTTATCACCCAAATAAATTGTTTACCTCAAGAAACAATCGACCATCAACCAGTCCATTTTGCATTGGTAGGGTTAAGAGAACGGAGAGGGAAGGGACGACGTGGATGTAGGTACAGATAAGAAGGATGAAAGAACTGGGTAAAAGGAGAGAGAGAGAGAGAGAGAGAGAGAGATGGCTAACGAAGAGGTGTTACGGAGGAGACACAGTAGCGAAAGAACACTCAATCAGTCCATTCAAATTCGATGGCTTTATTATTTTATTTATTTTTATTTTTTCCATCCTCCCTTCGGATGATTTTATTTTCGAAATGGAGAGATAAATTATGATTAAATTTGCCCCCTCAATACTTGGGATAATTCTAAAATAGGATAGTGGTGGTAGTGGTAGTGGTGGTAGTGGTGATGTTGACGGCGGTGGTGGTAATAGTAGTAGTAGTAGCAGTAGTAGTGGTGGTGGTCGTCGTGCTGGTGGTCGTAGTAGTTAAAATGCCCATGGCCGGACCTTCCTCCCCACCACCCCCCACACCACCACCGGGCCACCACCACCCCACCATCCGAGGAGGGGATAACGGTCAGGTTAATGACCCAGGACAAGAGGGTCATCCAACCACCACTGACCTGTGCCCCTTCTTCCCGCAACTGCCCCAACACCAGGTGAGCCTAGATCCGCAACAACTTACACGGCGGGTTGACCATCGACAGCAGTGGGGTGGGACTGATCTAATATCAGTCCCTAGTAGTTTTGTGGTGACGACCACAGCTTCACTCCAACAGGGCAGGAGGTCCCTTGGTGAGCCACGAGGTGTTCGCACCTGCTGCCACAGCGAGCCACGAGGAAATACCACCCTCTGCCACTATTCTGGTGAGCCACGAGGGTCCAGTACCCTCTGCCACAGTGAGCCACGAGGGAGAAATACCCTCTGCCACTACTAGGACAGGAGGTCCTTTGACGAGGGAGAAATACCCTCTATCACAAACAGGGCAGGAGCCCCAATAGTGGACTACATGGGGCCAACACCCCTAGCCACCCCAAGGGTAAGAGCCCCTTGTATAAAGCCTCAAGTGGGTCCCAGGGCCGATCGACCTGGTGCCACAGCTGTGTCGGAGACAAGAGAGAGAGTCGCCTCTGTGCTACCCTCCCTGTGTAAGAGAGAGAACACGGCCTCCGTATGTCCTCTAAATTCAGCTAACTCCTGCAGGAGTAGCTGGACACCACCCAGGAGAGTTGCCACAAAAGTGTCACCCGAGCAGAGACCCGGTCCCAGTCGGGACCTACTTCCCACACCCGGGAAATTCTTGTCTTCCCCAGGCACCAGCAGGAGACGAGGCCGCAGCCCATATCTGACGGCGCGCCCCCTGACAGACCTCCACAGTCTCCGGACCCCCAGGCGAGCCCAGCAGCCTACCAACGCTGACCTCCTCCTGCCGCAGACCCTTCGACGCCAGACATCTGCTTCACCTGTTTGGCTCCAGTCCTGAGGGCCAACACAACAGGTCGAGGCCCCACATAGACGGGCCTCCCTGCACCATGACGACGGGACCCTGAGAAGGAGGTCTACAACAGGTCGAGACCCCAGGCAAGAGGGTCTCCCTGCACCGTGACGATGGGACCAGAGAGGAGGGCCTACAACAGGTTGAGACCCCAGGCAAGAGGGTCTCCCTGCAACGCCTCAGTGGATCGGACTCAGGTCGAGTCTCCCCCCAGCGGGTACGGTGATTCCCGCCACGGGTAGAGCCCCCAGAGGTCCCCTTAAAGTGACAGAGTGATATCGCCCCAGAAAATCGGGCAAGATTAGTGATCTTCCCTCCTACAGTGAGACAGAGACAGTGATACAGTGACAAAGTGAACAAGAGGGATCCCATCTATAAGTGTCCGTGATTACTTTCCCTTGATTAAAGACTATAAATTCCGGGCCCGTGAAACTAGTGTTATTCCCCAGCCCAGAATAGAGGAGTTCCCCCTTACCAGTGCACGTGCGGACGAGAGTCGCCGCGCCGAGCCCAGCCAGTAAATTGTAGTGATCTGTTCCCCCCTGTTCTCTTATAGTAGTAATCTTTCCCTGGCTCATCAAGCCCATACATCTCTATTGTACCAGTGCACTAAGACCTTTTGGACTTTAATGAAAGCCAGTCACATTCACTTATGGACCCTTAACCCATTGTAAAGTATAATTATAGTGTGTGCGAATATCCCGTGTTGTCTTAACGTAACTTTGTATATCTGTATCCCCTGTCCAGAATATCATTCGATGTAATATTGTCACAGTGTTAGAATTAAGGTAATAGATGTGTTAAAGGTGGACTGCCTAGTTTTTATGTCCTGTTCCTTTGTTGGTGCTTTACTTCCGGTCCGGAAAGAGGACCCCGCTCAGTAGCTAGTGTTTTTAGTACGAGGAGTCGGCCCAAAAACACTCAGCATAACACTGGTGGCAAGCGTTGGTTCTGGATCCGAGTAAAAGCACGGAGGAACATAAAAGGAAACTTGCACAATGGCAGCTAAACCGCACATTCAATTACCAAAATTCAACCCGGACCAATGTGACATGGATGTTTATTTGGACATGATCAAACTCCTTTTAGACATAGGGTTTGACTCAGATAAGGAGAAAATTGCAGTCACACTACCGAATCTGGGAAAAATTATCACAAATGTCGCACCCAAAATAGTCCCAGAACTGTCATGGGACCAGTTCACTCAGATAGTGAAACAGGCTTTTATGCCTTGCATGGGCAGAGTTGTCGCACTCTCACAACTCGACGCCCTCACCTATGACGGTAACCTGGATGACACTTTCATCCAGGCTCGGCGCCTCTTCACCGCTGCTTATCCCGAAGCAGAAATAAATACTCGGGACACTCATACCTTCAACGCCCTGCTGAGGATCCTCCCGAGCATAGTCAGGGAACACTTCTCCATATATGATCCCTCAGGATATATGGACCAAGACCTGCAGCTCGTCAGGCGTCTCCTCGCTGCCCGTCCCACACCACAACAGCTTCATGCAGTGACAAAGTTCCCCACAAACCACAACCCCCCACCAAAACACCAAGCCGCCGCCTCACCAGTCGCCTGCAGAACCGCCTCCCACAGTACCCAGGGCTTACCTGCAGAGGAAGCACCACAACCCCAGGGAACAAGGGAACTTGATCAGTATAAACCCTTGGGAGTTCACGGCTTGCAGCCGCACCTGCCCCCTTCATGACATAAGGGAGCAACTCAAGGCGAATCGGCGAAAGAATCCCCAACAAGGCCGTAGGAAAGTTTCCTCCCTTGATGACGACGCCCAGGAGGATGACGTACCACCACTGCTCTACCAAGGACCGGACGACGACGAGCACGACGACTACCCCCATCCTCAGCAGATGGATTTTTAGGCCCGCCCCCGCACCTCCCCACGGTGGCGGGGGCCACCTCACGTAGCTACAAACCCCCAGTCTACAACAAGATATGGCTGAACAGGGTCAAGACAAGATTACTGGTGGATACGGGAGCAGCTAGGTCTTGTCTCTACTCCCACTTTTACTCCCGCCACCTATCAGCATTCGGCCCACTTCTCCCCACTTCAGCCAACCTCGTAGATGCCGGGGATGGCCCCCTACCCATCCGTGGGGAAACCAGGGCCTTACAAACTACCTCCCACCAACGAGTCTCCACTGACCACCCATTCATCATTTTTGACTCCTCATGTAGCCAATATGATGGTTACCTTGGCCTGGACCTGCTTCAGAATCTCCACGTGACCATTGATTGCTATCAACGTCGCCTCCACTTTGGTCCAGCCCACCCTAACCAAGCATCCTCCAACAAGGAAAGAAAAAAAAAAGGAAAAAAAAACACCACCACCACCCCCACACTGCCCACACACACACCACCCCACCACACTCTCCCACTCCAGCCCACCTGTACATGTAAACCAAATCTAACCTTCCCAAATGCCTCAATTAATTCCCTTCCAACCCCACCCCCCACTCCACCCTTGCCATCACAGAATCCCTCATTCCCTGCCACTATTGCTTCCACCGTTACCATTCCACCCCACCACGAAGCATGGGTTACACTCACCAGACCCTCAGGTACATCAGTCCTTTTTTCACCGTCCATCCCCACTGGACCCCTGTCATCATGCCTAGTCTCTCCCACTTTCCTCCCCCCCCACGCCCACCAAATACGTATTGCCAATCTCGCCACAACACCTTTAACCCTGCCTCGAGGTCTCATCATTGGTGACACAGAAGAGGCAGAGCCATGCTCAACACCACCCCCCAATCACCCCACCCTTACCAACATACCACCACATCTCTCCCCTGCCCAGTCAAACAGCCTCCACCAACTACTCCTGGACTTCCAGGACTTATTCTCCGTCGGCCCGACCGATCTTGGCCATACCACCTACCTAAGCCACGAAATTCACACTACAGGACCTCCCATTCGCCAACCATCTCACAGAAAAAATCCTAAACAACAGGCAGAAGAAGACCCAAGGTCCAGGAAATGCTGGATGCCGGTGTCATATCAAACTCCACCAGCCCATGGTCATCACCTGTAGTACTCGTACGAAAAAAGGACGGAACCATGCGGTTTTGCATCAATTACCGCAAAGTAAATGACGTTACCATCAAAGACGCTATGCCACTACCCAGGATCGATGACTCCCTAGATTCTCTACATGGATCTACCTGGTTCTCTACCTTAGACCTGCAATCAGGCTATTGGCAGGTTACAGTTCACCCCAACGATAAACACAAAACCGCCTTCTCAACATCAAATGGGAAGCACTACGAATTCAACGTCCTTCCCTTCGGACTCTGCAACGCCCCTGCTACATTCTCCCGCCTGATGGAATCTGTGCTGAGCGGACTCACCTGGGAAACCTGCTTAGCCTACTTGGATGATGTAATTGTTTTCAGCCATACCTGGGCCGACCACCTCCACCGCCTCAAGCAGGTATTCTAGCGCATACGACAGGCCGGATTGAAGCTAAAACCAACCAAATGTGTGCTAGCTGAATGATCAGTCTACTTCCTCGGACACCTGATCAACGCAAAGGGCATCTCCCCCGACCCTGACAAGCTATGTGCAATCGCCGACATTCCACCACCCCGCGATGTGCATGAAACCAGGGCCTTCTTAGGACTAACCTCCTATTATCAGCGCTTCGTGAAAGGTTTTGCGAACATCGCAAAACCCCTGCACAATCTTACAAAAAAAGGAGAACCCTTTGCCTGGACTGAACCCCGGCACACCGCATTCACCACTCTCAAAGCCAAACTCACCTCCGCCCCAATCGTCCCCTTTCCGGACTACAACCTACCATTCCGCCTGTACACAGACGTCTCACTCCATGCAATAGGGGCAGTCCTTGCACAAGTACAGGACGGCCGTGAACACATCATCGCCTGTGCCAGCCACACCCTGAACTCGGCGGAAAAGAATTATGCGGCCACGAAACGTGAATGCCTAAGGATAATATGGTCACTTGAGTACTTTCGCTCATACATATCAGGCACCCATGTGATCATCATCACGGATCACCAATCCCTACAGTGGTTGCGCCAATCCAACACCACGAACGCCCAGCTCACTAGATGGCGCGAAACCTTAGAAGAATACGATTTTGAAATATCATATCGTCCAGGCAAGCTCCACACGAACGCCGACGCCCTATCAAGACTACCCATCAATGCCATCTTGCCAGAACCCGACCTCATCAAGATGTGGCAAGACAACCAACGCCCTACCTGGATTCCGCCGAATATTTTCAGCAAGCTCCACCTGCACGGCGAACACTTGTTTGACCCTAACGGCCACATAGTCCTGAGCCCCACAACCGCCCATGACACCATGCTCCACCTCCATGCCGACCACGGTATCCACTTGGGCACCAAGAAACTCACCCAAATGTTCAACGACATATACTGGACACCGAACCCCACCACCATCGCCAAAAACATCGTACAATCCTGCCGGGCCTGTGCGTTAGGAAAAGATATCACCCGCACACCAGGCCCATCTGGAAAACTAACGGCAACAAAACCCTGGCAACTACTATCCCTTGACGTCGTCGGACCACTCACCCCCAAAGCAGGATATAAATATATAATCACCTTCGTTGACGTCTATTCTAAATTCATTATAGCTTGTCCTGCTAAAGATCACAGTGCAGTGTCTGTCGCTGATGCTCTGACTCGCCACGTATTTCCATACTTTGGCATTCCCCAGGCATTACACTCCGACAGTGCACCAGAATTCACCAAAAAATTTGGCAAGAATTAGCTAAAATATTTGGATTCCACATCTCCCACTCATCCCCCTACTGGCCACAAGGCAACAGCATCTGTGAAAGAAGCCATCGCTCCCTCCTCAATCAAGTCCGCACTCGCATTACACAGACAGGAAATGAAGACTGGCCTGCTCACGTCAAAATAGTTCAATGGGGCCTAAACACATGCCCGTGAGAAGACGGCATAACACCACACGAGCGAGTAATCGGGGAAACCCCGCTCCTCCTCCCGCTCCGCCACCACCTCCAGCCACCCTCCCCCACCGACCCTCTCCACCATCTCAAATCCCACCTCCACCACCTACAAGCACAACAAGACCTTACACCCGATACCAACCACACCAACCCCTACAAACCTGGCCAATCTGTTGTCATCACCCAACTCCCTACCCCAAATAAGATTGCACCACGATTCATCGGACCCTTCACCATAACCCAAGTCCTCAACCCGTATCAAGTCATCATCAATCAACACGGCCAGCAACGCACGTATCGCAACCGCCACGTGCGACCTTTCCACCCACCCAACAATGACCACCCCCGCACCCGCGCACCCAGCACCTCTGCCCAACCACCTGGCCACGACGACGTTTCCAGGAATTACCCCCCACGTTCATACGCCTACTACTTCCCACCCCCACCCAGCACCTCACCTACAACCACACCACCCCCCACCACCCCGGATACTGACTCACCTCAACCGCCGCCCTCACCACCACCCCCACCCAGCACCACCACATACTCAACAACGCCCACACCACACTCCATCACCTATTCCCACACCACCCCCCACACCACACCCCCTCCATCCCCTGCCTCTCCACCACACTAAACCACTACCTCCTCAAACCACACTCCTCCACCTTCACCCACCTGCACCCACACCACGCCCAGAACCACCCAAGCAAACGCCTACCCAGCGACCATGCTCACTATACCCACCACACCACCTTGCCACCCACCTCACCCCCCAGCACCCGCACACCCTCACCACCACCACGTGCTCAACCACCCTCACCACCCACACCCACACTCACCACCACCACTACCAGATCAGGCCGCCTTTCATGCCCACCACCCAGATATACACCTACACCACCCCATAGTAACCAACCAGCCCACCACACACAACCACAAAAACCCCCTACCCCAAACACCTCCCCCATCACTCTCCCTCTCCACCAAGCACGATGGAAAAACCCCAAGTCCCAATTCCCCAAAGTCAAATCCTCTACCCACAGACCCATCCCCCATAAAAGCACCGACCCACCAACCCTCGCCAGCATTCAGCTACAGCCGCCTCACCAAGCACCAACCACCAGCATGAGAATCACCTGCGTCCAGTGGCTACCTTACGGCCAGCCGCCCATCAGAATCCGACAGATGCCCCAGCTTCTTCGCCGCCTACGCCGCACAAACCAACCATCCTTCATCCGACTTTTCGTCAACCCAGCCCAGGAACCGACCACGATGACCAACCACTGGATCAACCTCCTGCAGCACCTCACCCCAGTCAACAGGACATTCACCACCATCACTTACCACCTGCAGTCATGGGGTCGTGACTTTTTCATGAGCGATGGTGGTAAAATGCCCGCGGCCGGACCTTCCGCCCCGCCACCCCCCGCACCACCACCGGGCCACCATCACTCCACCACCCGAGGAGGAGATAACAGTCAGGTTAATGACCCGGGACAAGAGGGTCATCCAACCACCACTGACATGTGCCCCTTCTTCCCGCAACTGCCCCAGCACCAGGTGAGCCTAGATCCGCAACAACTTACACGGTGGGTTGACCATCGACAGCAGTGGGGTGGGACTGATCTAATATCAGTCCCTAGTAGTTTTGTGGTGACGACCACAGCTTCACCCCAACAGGGCAGGAGGTCCCTTGGTGAGCCACGAGGTGTTCGCACCTGCTGCCACAGTGAGTCAAGAGGAAATACCACCCTCTGCCGCTATTCTGGTGAGCCACGAGGGTCCAGTACCCTCTGCCACAGTGAGCCATGAGGGAGAAATACCCTCTGCCACTACCAGGACAGGAGGTTCTTTGACGAGGGAGAAATACCCTCTATCACAAACAGGGCAGGAGGCCCAATAGTGGACTATACGGGGCCAACACCCCTAGCCACCCCAAGGGTAAGAGCCCCTTGTATAAAGCCTCAAGTGGGTCCCAGGGCCGATCGACCTGGTGCCACGGCTGTGTCAGAGACAAGAGAGAGAGTCGCCTCTGTGCTACCCTCCCTGTGTAAGAGAGAGAACACGGCCTCCGTGTGTCCTCTAAATTCAGCTAACTCCTGCAGCAGTAGCTGGACACCACCCGGGAGAGTTGCCACGAAAGTGTCACCCGAGCAGAGACCCGGTCCCAGTCGGGACCTACCTCCCACACCTGGGAAATTCTTGTCTTCCCCAGGCACCAGCAGGAGACGAGGCCGCAGCCCACATCTGACGGCGCGTCCCCTGACAGACCTCCACAGCCCCCGGACCCCCAGGCGAGCCCAGCAGCCTACCAACGCTGACCTCCTCCTGCCGCAGACCCTCCGACGCCAGACATCTGCTTCACCTGTTTGGCTCCAGTCCTGAGGGCCAACACAACAGGTCAAGGCCCCACATAGACGGGCCTCCCTGCACCACGACAACGGGACCCTGAGAAGGAGGTCTACAACAGGTCGAGACCCCAGGCAAGAGGGTCTCCCTGCACCGTGACGACGGGACCAGAGAGGAGGGCCTACAACAGGTTGAGACCCCAGGCAAGAGGGTCTCCCACAATGCCTCAGTGGATCGGACCCGGGTCGAGTCTCCCCCCAGCGGGTACGGTGATTCCCGCCACGGGTAGAGCCCCCAGAGGTCCCCTTAAAGTGACAGAGTGATATCGCCCCAGAAAATCGGGCAAGATTAGTGACCTCCCCTCCTACAGTGAGACAGAGACAGTGATACAGTGACAAAGTGAACAAGAGGGATCCCATCTATAAGTGTCCGTGATTACTTTCCCTTGATTAAAGACTATAAGTTCCGGGCCCGTGAAACTAGTGTTATTCCCCAGCCCAGAATAGAGGAGTTCCCCCTTACCAGTGCACGTGCAGGCGAGAGTCGCCGCGCCGAGCCCAGCCAGTAAATTGTAGTGATCTGCTCCCCCCTGTTCTCTTATAGTAGTAATCCTCCCCTGGCTCATTAAGCCCATACATCTCTATTGTACCAGTGCACTAAGACCTTTTGGACTTTAATGAAAGCCAGTCACATGCACTTATGGACCCTTAACCCATTGTAAAGTATAATTATAGTGTGTGTGAATATCCCGTGTTGTCTTAACGTAACTTTGTATATCTGTATCCCCTGTCCAGAATATCATTCTATGTAATATTGTCACAGTGTTAGAATTAAGGTAATAGATGTGTTAAAGGTGGACTGCCTAGTTTTTATGTCCTGTTCCTTTGTTGGTGCTTTACTTCCGGTCCGGAAAGAGGACCCCGCTCAGTAGCCAGTGTTTTTAGTACGAGGAGTCGGCCCAAAAACACTCAGCATAACAGTAGTAGTAGCATTAATAATAATAATAATAATAATGATAATAATGTCTGATGAACTTGCTTATTTCCATCACCACTAACCCTGGCTCTGAAGAGCAGCATAAACGTGCTGGCACTGTTCCCTGGCTGGAGGTGCTGCGGCGTCCACCCAGGAGCCAAACCTCCTCGTATATCCCTGCACCTCGCCGTGGGAAGGGCCCTGGTCCAACTCTGGAATAGCTATCTATCTATCTATCTATTGCCAGACGCCTCAATCCCGTTTGGGGTGGCCACAAACAAATTGCCTCCAAGTCGCCCTGTCCCCTGCCATTTCACTGACCTGCTCCCAACTCACACCCCCCTCTCTCATACACCTCTCCACCCCATCCCTCCATCTCATCCTCGGCCTCCCCCTCCCTCTTCCCCCCTCCACCTCACTCACATACACTCTCTTCGTCAGTCTTTCACCCTCCATCCTCTCCACATGGCCAAACCACCTCAGTGTGTTCCTCATAACGCTTCCTATCACATCCACATCCACACCACAACGCTCCTTTATATCCTCATTCGTCAGCCTGTCTCTCCACGTGACTCCACAGGCTCCTCTTAAATAACCCATTTCCACTGCTCTCACTCTTGACTTGTGTCCTTCCAACAATGTCCAAGCTTCACTTCCGTACGTTAGGGTTGGTATCACAATACTGTCATGTAGTAACTTTTTCACTTCCATGCTCACTTCCCTGTTTCTTATCACTGCTTTCAAGGAACCAGCAACCTTTCTTCCCGCTTTACCCTTTCAAGCACTTCACCCTCCAAACCTCCATCCTTACTCATCACACTACCCAAGTACTTAAACGTACTCACATTTTCCAATTCCTCACCATCCAACCTCGCTGTACATTCACTAACTTCACCTCTCTCAAAGACCATCACTTTACTCTTCCCTACATTCACCTTTAGATTCCGTTTCTTACACACTCTCTCAAACTCATCCACCAAGCCTTGCAGCTCCCCTTCGTCTTCACTCAACAACACAGTATCATCTGCAAACAACAGTACAGGGAGTTTCCAAACACTATCCTCTCTCACCAGGGCCACTCCAACATCCACTACCCTACCTTGTACCTCTTTTATTACCCCATCCATGTACAGATTGAACAACCATGGAGACATGACACATCCCTGTTTCAAACCAACTTTCAAGGAGAAAAATTCACTTAGTTCGCCATCCACACGCACTGCAGCCTTCGCACCATCGTACATACTCTTCACAGCATTCAACAACTTCCCATCTACTCCATATATTCTTAACACTTTCCACAATCCTTGTCTATCCACCCTGTCATATGCTTTCTCCAAATCCATGAAAGCCGCACCGGGTAATTGATTAAATATTGAAAATGTGTGTGTGTGTGTGTGTGTGTGTGTGTGTGTGTGTGTGTGTGTGTGTGTGTGTGTGTGTGTGTGTGTGTGTGTGTGTCATTCTTTTAAAAATATATGGGAAATGAAAACGTGGAACGAATAGAATAAATGTCTTGAAATTCTGAGAAAACATTGGATATTATTGGCCTGTGCTGAAACATACATACATACGTGCATACATATATACATACATTCATACACTCATACATACATACACTCATACACACATACACTCATACATACATACACTCATACATACATACACTCATACATACATACACTCATACATACGTACCTGTACATACTTACATACCATTTTTTTTTTTTAATGAAGGCCAAGCTGTACTAGACAGGTTGGTGATGACTGGGTGATGCAACATGTCCGAATACCATGTACTAAGCCAAATGTCTCCCTCAGATATATGTTGTCAATTAATAATGCTAACGAGTAAAGAGAGTATGAAGTAATGTTGCAGCCAGCCAGTCATCACCAACCTGTCAAGTGCAGCTTTGCCTCTGTAAAAAAAAAAAAAAAATGGCCGTAGATACATACATAGACGAACAGACAGACAGACATTCACGCACACAAACATAGAGACAGACAGACAGACATAAGCAGAGGCAGACTGACAGAAAATCATGCATATATGCATACATACATACATACATACAAAATGAAGTTCCGTAACACGTCTCCCTTAGCGATTTATTTTTGCATACGACCGGTTAATATTAATGTGTATGTTATTTATGCAGAGTATGGTGGTAGTGGAATGATTTAAAATACCACAGAAGAGGACAGTGGGTAGTAATAAGCAAAATAAACCGCTTAGGAAGAGGTGTTACAGAGTTCATTTAAATAAAGTAAATGTAATTCTACTGATTATTTTTAAGTGTAATTAATAATGTGGCTGAGTTGAGAGAGAGAGAGAGAGAGAGAGAGAGAGAGAGAGAGAGAGAGAGAGAGAGAGAGAGAGATTAGCTACAAAATAGGTAGGTTAGATATGTTACATTAGTTCAGATTGTTTTTTTGTCGTTGTTGTTGTTATCTAACCCTGGTCTGTGTGGCCGAGCAGACCCGTCGACTACAGGTAAGCAAGTGGTTCTATGGGGCCGTGCTACAGGTACAGTACAGTACATACCCAGTGCAGGGATCCGGCGCCCCCTTGTGGTACACATCGCCTCACTAGGGTCACATCAGGGAAATAGAGGCAGGTTTGGCTCCTGGATGGACGCTGCAGCTGCACAGTGCCACCACATGTAGGCTCCGTCATGGCCTAGGTTAGTTTAGGTAGACTGGATTAGTGAGATTAGGTTCGATTAAATAGAAAAACTTGAACATGAAGAATATTGCATTAGAGTGAAAAATAACGCATGGGTAGCTACACACACACACACACACACACACACACACACACACACACACACGCACGCACACACACACACACACACACACACACACACACACACACACACACGCACACACACACACACATACACACACACACACACACACACACACACACACACACACACACACACACACACACACACACACACACACACACACACACACACACACACACACACACACACACACACACACACACACACACACACACACACACACACACACACACACACACACACACACACACACACACACACACACACACACACACACACACACACACACACACACACACACACACACACACACACACACACACACACACACACACACACACACACACACACACACACACACACACACACACACACACACACACACACACACACACACACACACACACACACACACACACACACACACACACACACACACACACACACACACACACACTGCTCTTCTATATTTTTCTCATTTTCTAGTTCACTGTCTTGGGTCAGCAGCTGCCTATGGTCAGTCAGGGAAGAGGGCAGGTCAGAGCTTCCATATTTTGCGTGTGAGACTTTGCGTGAGTGCGTGCAGTGTGGGTGGACTTAGGCTTAAACACACACACACACACACACACACACACACACACACACACACACACACACACACACACACACACACACAGACGTAAAACGGACTCTTCAAATCGTTATTCCTTTTCCTTTCTCCATTGGGCCGATTTAAATTTCACATGAATCCATTATAACAAGAAGCACATCATAGACTTTGGGTGTTTTGCGTGAGGTACTTTGCGTGAGTGCGTGCAGTGTGAGTAGTTGAAAGAATATCACATCCTTAAGCGGAGACTTTAAATCATTTCAATACTCCCTTTTCTTTTTCCTTTTTCCAGTGGACTGAATTGGTTTCAAAGTCACAGGAGTCCAGTACAGATAGAGACACGTTCTAAGACTTCATTAAATTGCGTGAGGACGTTTGCGTGTGTGCGTGAATTTGCGTGCGAAGGGGTACCTGTCTTGGTACGGCCAAACGGGGTGAGAGCGAGGTTTTTTGATTTACAAATTTTATTGTGTAAGGTTTACATAATAAAAAATTACACAAATGGCGCACCCCCTAGTAACACATACGTCGGGTGGATTGCCTTGATGGGTTGAACCATTGTAATAAACATATAAATAGATTAATAATCACAGATATAAAGTTATGCGAATATAGTATGATTATATACACATTGTTTCTTAACAAGAAACAGGCAGTGGTAAATTTCCTATTATAAAATTGTGGAGATTGTGGTGTGGTCACAGTGTAATGAGAGAGAGAGAGAGAGAGAGAGAGAGAGAGAGAGAGAGAGAGAGAGAGAGAGAGAGAGAGAGAGAGAGAGAGAGGATTATAACATATAGGTGAGAAGCAAAGGAGGGAAAGGAGGAGGAGGTAGGTCAGCAATTATAGAGGACTTTAGTCTGAGAACTGTCAGTAATTATGAGATATAGAGGACAGGTAAATTAGCAAACACAGGTGGAGAGAGAGAGAGAGAGAGAGAGAGAGAGAGAGAGAGAGAGAGAGAGAGAGAGAGAGAGAGAGGATTATAACATATAGGTGAGAAGCAAGGGAGGGAAAGGAGGAGGAGGTAGGTCAGCAATTATAGAGGACTTTAGTCTGAGAACTGTCAGTAATTATAAGATTTAGAGGACAGGTAAATTGGCAAACACAGGTGGAGAGAGAGAGAGAGAGAGAGAGAGAGAGAGAGAGAGAGAGAGAGAGAGAGAGAGAGAGAGAGAGCGTGGTTGCATACTGTTGTTGAAAAAGAATGATAGCATTAGACATTAAGTTACAAGAATATAGCATGACGACATGACGTTACCTAAATAAATATTGAGCGATACTGTTACAAAACTGTCGTGCGGTTACATTGTTACAATTTGTTGTACATCATAATATGGTACCAAATACTGTATATTATCTAAATATGCAGACTTGATGCAATATACTTAGTGATAAGTACATGAAGAGAGGAAAAGGTTACAACAGTAGAAGTTGGTACGAACTTCAGTGAGATACCCATTAGGGAGAGGGGGGAGATGAAGGTCAGTAATAATGGGATTTAGGAGGAGATTATTGGCAAACAAAGGTGTGGAGAGAGAGAGAGAGAGCAGCAGAACCGGCTGTGTCGGGATATAACAGATAGGTGAGAAGCAAGGGAGGGGAAGGAGGAGGAGGTAGGTCAGTAATTACAGAGGATATTAGTTTGAGAACTGTCAGTAATTATAAGATTTAAACGAGAGGTAAGTTGGCAAACACAGGTGTGGAGAGAGAGAGAGAGAGAGAGAGAGAGAGAGAGAGAGAGAGAGTCGAGACTGGAGGGAGAGCTGGGGGAGTGGGGAACAAAGCAAGGTAAAGGATTATTAGTGGGAGAGGGGAGGTGCATTCCCTGCGGAAAGGGGGAATGCGGGTTAAGGGGGGGGGTCTGTCTGGGGGTAGTGTTCTGGAGAGGATGGGCTGAGCTCCCAGGGGAAGAGAGGGTGGAGGAAGAGAGTGAATGAGCAGGGCAAGAGTACATGTTCCTTCACACATACATATATCCCTATATACAAACATATAGATATACATAAAAAACATGTCCCTTCACACATACATAATCCCCATATACATACATATAGATATACATAAAAACATGTACCTTCACACATACATATATCCCCATATACATACATATAGATATACATAAAAAACATGTCCCTTCACACATACATATATCCCTGTATACATACATATAGTGTTACATAGCCTATGATTTCATCATCCTTTGTGTAATTCTAACGTACAGTATGCTGCATGTTTGATCACGAGCGTGTTCTACCTCACTCCCCCCCTCCTCCCTTACAGTAGAGTAAGTCGTTCTTTCTGTTGTTCAGAGCAGGAGTGTCAACTCTTTGTCCCCTCTGGCTTCATTTGCGCGTCCTTCTTACAAGTTGTATCAAGCTCTGCCGGCCCCTATATAATGAGCTCAGTCTCTACATTAATTGCCACTTAGATCTACTCCTCATTTTGCTCATATCTCTGTCCTCCACTGTACAGTTGTTATTATTGTGAATGCTCAGGAAGTCTCCAACCATCTATAGTAGGACTCGCGCACGTTTGCGGCTGTGGTGTGGTCCGCACCTGTGTACAGTGTTGCCACGTTTTCTATACCGTTATCTCTCTCTCTCTCTCTCTCTCTCTCTCTCCCCTGGCGGGAAATGTGAGCCACCCTGAGTACTTTTGATTCTTTTATAAGTTATTTATAATTGTGCTTTCATCTGTTAATTTGGTTTTGTTATATTTAGTAGTAGATGGAGTGTCAAAGTTACTGTCTGCTGAGAGGTTTGTTACGTTACTGATTCATACACCCCGACGTAGTGGGGTGTGGGTGTAGGTGTGGGTGGGAGTGTGGATGTGGGTTTGTTGGGGTGGTGGTCCAGGGGGGAGGGGAAGTGTGAAGGGGGATTTGACCTGAGACACCCAGGAGGGATTAAGAAGGGAGGGAAGGGGAAGGGGGGGCTGGATTCACCTACCACGTGGTCAGTATTAGAAGAGAGAGAGAGAGAGAGAGAGAGAGAGAGAGAGAAATTACGTGTATAGATATATGTGCATCAATAGGAACAATGTATATCAGTGTGTGCAGTATGTACAAAGGAACAAATGAATACAAAGAAGGCAGTGACAGACCTCTCTCTCTCTCTCTCTCTCTCTCTCTCCTGGCGGGAAATGTGAGCCACCCTGAGTACTTTTGATTCTTTTATAAGTTATTTATAATTGTGCTTTCATTTGTTAATTTGGTTTTGTTATATTTAGTGATGCCGACAATGCATTCAATGCATGCCCCTCTCCTGCCTCTCTCTCTCTCTCTCTCTCTGTAGGGAAGCTATCTGTCAGTGCTGCCACTCACAAGAATTATATGAATTATTTCTTTTACTTTGGATATTGGCATATTTCTTCTTTTTTCAGGCTCATTCTATTATATCCATAACTGTAATATTATTAACCACCCTAAAACTACGCTAAAAAACATTAAAAGTGACTGCTATTTCTTTTAGCAACACTGTACAATATGTATGCCATGTTTCTGTGTTACTGTATAAATATTTTATGCATAATAAGATTACTGTTGATTCATCCATCAAAATACACAAGTGTAAGTTTTATTCATCTGAATTTATCGAATTTGTGATGCCTTGTACATAAATAGCATCCGTTTCACATCGCAAGTTGGGGAAACGTGGCACCATTGTACACAGGTGCGGACCACACCACACGCGCAAACGGGCGCAAGGCCGACTATAGCAGCTGTGTAATTTGACTATAAGTGTTATTACATTTTGTTCTCGTACTGTATAGCATAAGGTGTTGATTCGTAGGCCTAGTAAAGTTTTTGTAGTTCATATTGTCAGCCAGTGGTAATAATATTTTGTATCTGTAATAATATATCTTGCATTCACTGAGTATTATCTGGTTTTCTCATTTTATCAGGGCTGACTAAGATAAATTTACTCTTGCTAATTTCGTGTTAATAGATGCTATTGCAGTTAACATTATATTTAACCTGTTTTTGCAATTACATTATCCTTATGAGTCCTGAATGTTTTGTTGTTAGTTTGAGCATTAAACTTTAACTTGTAATTTTACCTAACTCTTTTGTTTTGAACCTGGAACTTTACGGGACAGTAGTGATTTTTAGTATTCTCACTTAAAGTGTACATTATCTTTCTCTGTTCCGTAACATAAATTTGGCGACCTCTTATCAGGATATTCAGGATATTATCATAAGGATATTGCTTGATATTTTGTGACTGTGATCTATTCATGATGTCTACGATTACTGCTCTTCATGAAGCCAAAGATTTTTTGTCAATTGTGCAAACATGGGGAGTAAAGAAAAAAGAACAAAGAATGAACTTAAGCTTGTTGCTCAACAATTGGGAATTGCTGTTCACTCTCATCATTCTAAAGATCAAATTGTTGACATGATTAATGAAAGCTTGTTTAATGTAACTCCTCCAAATAAGCAAACGCAGATTGAATTACCTAAGTTACAGCTAGCCCTGCAGGAGGTTCGTGCTAAGGAAGCTGAATTTCAGGCAAATGCTCGTATTCAGGAGGCTCAGGCAAAAATTGAACTAGCTAGGATTCAGGCAGACCATGAGTATCGCATGAAACAAGGTGAAACTGGATCATCTAGCTCTGATGATTTTGATGTGGCTAAAAATGTTAAACTTGTCCCTCCTTTTAATGAATCTGATTTAACAAAGTATTTTCAGTTGTTTGAGAGGGTAGCTACAGGTTTTAATTGGCCCAAAAAGTATTGGTCATTACCGGTACTCCTTCAAACTGTTCTCACCGGTAAAGCTCAAGTAACTTATGCATCTTTGCCTCAGGATCGATCTGATAATTATGGTGTAGTTAAGAGCTTGATTCTTAAGCCCTATGAGCTTGTTCCTGAAGCCTATAGGGTAAAATTTAGGACAACTTATAAGCAAGATAAGCAATCCCATGTTGAGTATGCAAAAATCAAAGAAGATCTGTTAGAGCAGTGGTTAAATTCTAAGAATGTAAATTCTGATTTTGAAAAATTTAAGCAGATGATTTTGCTGGAGGACTTCAAAGGGTGTGTTAATAATGATGTAAGCCTATATCTTGATGAGAGAAGAATAGATAATTTGTCTGATGCTGCAGTTTTAGCTGATGAATATGTTCTCACTCACAAGAGATATTCTAGCGAAAAAAGGAAAGCTGAGAGTAAGTACGTTGCCTCTACTCAGAGTACAGGTAACAGGAAAGAGAATAAAGATGATGTTTCTCAAGAAGTAAATACCAGCTCCACCTCTAGATTTCAGAAAAGTAAATGTACTTATTGTAGTAAGCTTGGTCATACTACGGAGAAATGTTTCAGGAGACAGCGTGATGTGAACAAAAAGGAGTCTTTAAATATTCAGTCAATTGGTCTAGTGTCCACCCTTGAGAGTTCCCAGAATTCTTTAACTGAGTTAACTGAACCTGCTTTGAGCGGTAAATTAAATTCTTATGATGAAGCTCCTCTTTTGAGCAGTAACGTCGGTGACACTCTCAAGAGTTCAGGGAGCCCACCAGAGACAATAATATACTAGATTTGGTTTTAGCTAATAAAGAAAATATCATTAGCGATATAGAGGTTGGTGGACGAATTGGTAATAGCGATCATGAAGAAATTAAGTTCAAATTTATTTGGGGGTCTGTTCCACTGAAAATACCTCCACCGTTCCTAATTTTCGTCTAGGAGATTTCGATGGCTTAAGAGCTTATTTTCGAACGGTATTCCACAGGGAGAATAGCTATTTGAGGGAATGCCAGGTTAGTGGTGATCCCCAGGTCATAGGTCAGGCGCAGGAAGCACGTGGGGACGTCCGTCAGGTGTCTGTGAGGGTGGAGGTGGTAGATAGGAATGTAGTCCAGGTGACGGAAATTAACTCAGCTCCAGTACCAAACAGACGTTCGACCAGTGAGAAGTATAACGAGTTAATAAATATAATATACGGAGGCCAAGATAGATATATTCCTTCAAAACCGTTTAGAACTAACAATTCAGAACCAAGATGGTTAAACAACAGATTAAAATCTCTCATAGGCCAAAGGAAAGGAATATATAGAAAAATAAAACGTGGAGAGGAACACTTACGTAACCGGTACACAATTTTAAATAGAGAAGTAAAGAGGGAGATAAGAAAAGCAAAGAGAAGCTATGAAATTAAGGTTGCAAGTGAATCAAAAGTAAACCCCAAGGGTTTTTATCAAATGTACCGAACGAAAAATAAAGATAGGATAGGACCACTCAAAACAGAATCAGGTGACATTACCAGTGAAGATAAAGAAATGTGCTCCATCCTAAATAATTATTTTATATCAGTATTCACCAAGGAAAATCTAAGCCTGGTCCCTCAAGCAGCAAATATTTACCATGAGAATACGGAAAATATTCTTAGTAAAATAACCATTAGTAAGGAGGACGTATTGAAAGAAATTAATAAGTTAAAACCTCAAAAATCGCCAGGTCCGGACGATATATATGCAAAAATTATAAAAGAAACCAAAGAAGAATTATGTCAGCCACTTTTAACGTTATTTAATGACTCTTTAAGTTCAGGAGAAGTTCCAGAGGCGTGGAAAACCGCAAACGTAGTGCCCATCTTTAAAAAGGGTGATAAATCAGCTGCGTCGAATTATCGTCCGATAAGTCTAACGTCAATAGTAGGAAAAATGTTAGAGTCAATTTTGGCAAATAAGATTAGAGAACACTTAGAAAGATTTAATCTTATAAACGAAAGTCAGCACGGATTCAGGCAAGGACGATCCTGCCTCACAAATTTGTTGTCATTCTACTCGGAGGTCTATGAGGCAGTAGATAGCGATAAAGCTTACGATGTTATTTATCTGGACTTTAGTAAAGCTTTTGATAGAGTCCCACACGAAAGGTTAGTTAGAAAGGTTCGAGCACACGGTATAGACGGCGATATCTTAAAATGGATAGAATCCTGGCTGAAAGGACGAAAGCAGAGAGTATTAATAAATGGAACTAAGTCGGACTGGGCATTAGTAACTAGCG
Organism: Coenobita brevimanus; assembly: GCF_032717465.1. NCBI lineage: Eukaryota > Metazoa > Arthropoda > Malacostraca > Decapoda > Coenobitidae > Coenobita > Coenobita brevimanus. Next base: position 7,387,633 of record NC_137026.1, on the reverse strand, counting down.
GTGTACCACAGGGTTCAGTACTCGGTCCCTTATTATTTATCATATATATAAATGATCTAGACTTAGGAGTCAATAGCAGAATCAGCAAATTTGCCGACGATACAAAAATAGGGCGTATCACTAACTCGACTGACGATTGCCATTACTTACAAAAAGACCTCGATACATTGTCCAAATGGTCTAAAACTTGGCAAATGGAATTTAACGTTGAAAAATGTAAAGTACTTAACGTAGGCAAGACCATTGGAGATACTAAATACAGCTTAGATAACAAAGAAATTAGCAAATCGGAATGCGAGAGAGATCTAGGAGTTATGATTAGTAACGACCTTAAACCTAGGCAACAGTGCATTAATGCGAGAAATAAAGCAAATAGGGTCCTAGGATTTATTTCGAGAAGCGTGAGCAATAGATCATCTAAAGTAATACTGAAACTTTATCTAGCATTAGTAAGGCCACATTTAGACTACGCAGTACAATTTTGGTGTCCTTACTATAGAATGGATATTAATTCGTTAGAAAATGTACAGAGAAGAATGACTAAAATGATACATGACGTCCGGAACCTGTCATATGAAGACAGACTGAAAAGACTAAGTCTGCATTCGCTAGAGAGGCGTAGAGTAAGGGGAGACTTAATTGAGGTTTTTAAGTGGATGAATGGTATAAATAAGGGAGATATTAGCAAGGTACTTAAAGTGAGCATACAGGATAGAACTAGAAATAATGGTTTCAAACTAGAAAAATTCCGTTTCAGAAAGGAAATCGGTAGAAATTGGTTTGGTAATAGAGTAGTAGACGAATGGAATAAGCTACCTAGTAAAGTAGTTGCTGCCTCTTCCATTGAGAGTTTCAAGCATAGGCTAGATAAGCATATGACAAATGAGGGGTGGATATAGAATAAAGAAAATATTATAACCAATACTAACTCAAAAATAAATTTTCTTTTCAGGTTACACTATGATAGTCTCTATTCTCCTTTCACACTTTCCTGTAAAATATCCACGCCAGTTTTTCTATACGGCGTGGTGTTCTTTCTGACTTTTTCCTGCCGGCTTCGGCTGGAGGGTTTGGAGGGCGGGGGAGAGCCTTCTTCTTTGCTATCCTTATCTCATTCTAGTAGTTCAGTTACTCTTCTAGGAGCTGCCTAGCATGGGCCAACCGGCCTACTGCAGTTATCCTCTCTTCTTATGTTCTTATGTACTAATTTCCTGTCTGATGGTTTTGTCAGTCCTCTGGACAGTAATGACAGGAAATCAGTTAAAATATATCGTGATACAGGTGCTTGCCAATCCCTTATGCTGACCAGTGTTCTAGGCTTTAATGTTAATTCCTCTGATGAAACTGTAATCTTACAAGGTGTAGGGAATAATTACTTCTCTGTCCCTTTGTGCAGAGTGAATTTAGAGTCTGGTTTTGTTAATGGTTCCGTTATGGTTGGGTTGGTTGAGACACTCCCAATGTCAGGTGTAACTTTCTTACTTGGAAATGATATTGGTGGAAGTCAAGTGTGTCCAGCTCCTCAGTTGTCTAGTGAGCCAGTGGCTGCGGCCCAGGATTGTGATGTCCCTGATGTGTTCTCTGCATGTGCTGTCACTAGGGCTAAATCTAAAGTTACTGGTGACTTAGAGGATAATGATGATGATGATGTTATCCTAGCTGACACTTTTCTTGCTAATTTGGACCACTCACCAGATGAGGCAGTACCCCGTAGTGTTGATAATTTGTCTCGTCAAGAGTTGGTTGAGTTGCAGGTTGCTGACCCTGAGTTGAAAGGTCTAGCTAACTCTGCTTGCAGTGAGGAAGAGTCAGCCGGTGCTTCAACTTGTTATTATATAAAGTCAGGAGTACTTATGAGGAAGTGGAGACCCCCAACAGCATCAGCCGACTGTAAATGGGAGGTTGTACATCAAGTTGTCATCCCTCGTGTTTGTAGGCAGGATATCATTAGAGTGGCTCATGATTCCAGTTTGGCAGGACACCTTGGAGTGAGGAAGACTGTGCCACGCATTTTGAAACACTTCTACTGGCCAGGTATCTTCAGAGATGTTTCCTGGTATTGTAAGTCTTGTCACACCTGTCAAGTTGTGGGGAAGTGTAATCAGACCGAAAAGGTTGCACCTCTAGTTCCCATTCCTCCTTTTGAGGCGCCATTCACCCGTGTGTTGGTGGATATTGTGGGCCCTCTTCCTAAGACTTCTTCAGGATTTTCCTATGTGTTGACCCTGATTGATATGGCTACTCGTTATCCTGAAGCCATTCCACTTAGAAATATCTCAGCAAAGAACGTGGTTAAGGAAATGCTAGGGTTCTTCACCAAGTTTGGTCTGCCCAAGGAGGTACAGTCAGACCGGGGAAGTAATTTCATGTCAAATGTTTTCAAGCAGTCTCTGAAAGAGTTGGGCATCACCCAGATCACGTCTTCAGCTTACCCTCCCCAGACCCAAGGAGCGTTGGAGAGATATCATCAAACACTCAAATCGATGCTCAAGAAATACTGTTTGGAACATCAGAAAGACTGGGATAAAGGTCTTCCATTTGTTGTATTTGCCGCAAGTGAATCTCCAAATGAATCACTGGGCTTCTCACCTTTTGAACTACTGTCTGGCCATGAAGTAAGAGGACCCCTTAAGCTACTCAAGGAATGCTGGCTGTTGGAGGAAGATGACGTCAACCTGCTGGAGTATGTGATGAAGTTCAAAGAACGGCTGTCCACTGCTTTATAGCTGGCGAGAGAGAATTTAGGGGCTGCTCAGGAGATGAAGACTTGGTATGATAAGAAGTCCAGGTTACGCCAGTTTCAGCCAGGAGATCTGGTTTTAGTTCTGCTACCGGTGCATGGGCAACCTCTTCAAGCCAAGTTTAGTGGTCCTTATTTCATGGAGAAGAAACTCAGTGATGTCAACTATGTCATCGCCACACCAGATCGTAGAAAGAACAAGCAACTTTGTCACATCAACCTGCTAAAGTTATATCACAGGCGGGACGAAAATAACCCAGTCTGCACTGTAGCTGTTCCACCCGAGTCTGCAAGTGAAGTTCTCCCATGCAGCATGAGCCTGAGTGATAGTTTGGGGAAGAATCCTGATATCATGAATGATCTCCAGACTAAGCTTTCTCATCTAGCTCCCGAGGAAAGGCAGGAGTTTTCGGCATTACTGCAGGAGTACCCGCAAGTGTTCCGTGACACTCCAGGAAGAACCACTGTGTTGATGCATGATGTAGATGTTGGAGACGCAAAGCCAATTAACCTGCCCCGTCCCGACGACGTATGGGTACGTTGCAACGATTTGCATTTGCCAGTCCCGGCGACGTACCAGTACGTCGTGCAATTGCAAGGTCGCTAATTTGCACAATTTTCAATTTTCGCACGTGATTTTTCGTATGTATACACGGGACACCTTCCTCTATTCCTGTACAAGATACCAAGCAGGGACAATGCCTTACACTGCATAACCTCCCCCCTCCCCCCCTCACGCCATTGTCTTGGCAAAGGACCTGTTACCAGTGACCTGGCTAGTAAAGTTATTCAGGGCCAGAGTGATTCCCCAATCGATGACAATGTTGAGGACAATGTTTACATAGCATTAGAAGAAGAAACAGCCAGAAATAATGATCAGGTAGTGTGGCAAAAATAGGTCAGGTATGGTGATTAGTTAGTGAGTGAAACAATGCTTATAATGCATTTATTACTGCTTGAAAACCAATATACTGTCATACTACATATACATTCGTACCAAGTAAATAAATAAATACCGTTTATGAGTGGATAAAATAGTTACCCTCCCATAGAACTCGTTTTCTTTGGTGCCAGCATGTTAGAAAACCCACTCAGGTAAGGAGGAACTCCTACCTGGATTGGGCACTTTAAACCTCAGGTGAGCGATTTCTCTATGAATTTTCGATGTTTCTCACCAAAAGCGAAGGTTTTAGGCAAAAAAAAAATTTTCGAAAATACCTCGGGACTGGGGGATGTCGGAGGTGCGGAAAACCTCGGGACGTGACGGGTTAAACTGCCTCCTTACCGTGTGAACCCAGTGAAAGCTCCTCTCATCCAGAAGGAGCTTGGCTACCTGTTGGACCACAAGATGATTGAGCCCTGTCAGAGCAAGTGGAGTTCTCCTGTCACTCTAGTCCCTAAGCCAGGTGGGTCACAGCGGCTTTGCATCGACTACAGACGTGTTAATCAGATAACCAAAACAGACACTTACCCTCTCCCTCGCGTGGAAGATTGCATAGACAAGATCGGAAAGGCTAGGTACATAAGTAAGTTTGATTTGTTAAAGGGATACTGGCAAGTACCTATGACTGAACGTGCTAGGGAGATCTCATGTTTTGTAACACTAGGAAAGACTTTTGCATGTTCTGTAATGCCATATGGTATGAAGAATGCACCAGCCACATTTCAGAAGCTCATGAATGTTGTAACAGAGGGTTTGGCAGGGTGTGTTGTTTATATTGATGATGTATTAATCTTCAGTGACAACTGGAAAGATCACCTATGCCATGTCAGTAAATTTCTTGAGCGTTTGGTTCAGGCTAATCTTGTAGCTAATTTATCAAAGTGTGAGTTTGGTCAAGCTAAAGTTCAGTACCTTGGGTACGTAATTGGTGATGGACATGTTGCACCACCAGGAGCTAAGGTTCAAGTTATAAGTGATCTTCCCAGACCTAAAAGTAGGAAAGAGTTACAAAGATTTTTGGGAATGGTAGGTTATTACAGGAGATTTGTTCTTAACTTTTCAATTCTTGTATCACCACTTACAGACCTACTGAAAAAGGGAGTTAAATTTGTCTGGACCGATAACTGTGAATCCTCTTTCAGCAAGCTTAAAGCTATCCTATTAAGGCAGCCAGTGCTCGCTACTCCAAATTTTGCTAAGCCTTTTACGATGGCTGTTGATGCAAGTGATACAGGAGCTGGGGCTGTTTTGCTGCAAGAGGATGATCAGGGTATTGAACACCCTGTATCTTATTACAGTAAGAAGTTCACTCCACCTCAAAAGAACTACTCAACTATTGAGAAAGAGCTTTTGGCCTTGATTTTGGCTTTACAGCATTTTTCATTTTATTTGTGTTCTGGTTTTGACCCCATAGTCATTTATACCGATCATAACCCACTGAAATTCCTTAGTAAGTTTAAAGATAAAAATCAGAGATTGACAAGATGGAGTCTACTTCTTCAGGAGTATTCATTAGACATACAACATGTCAAGGGGAAAGAAAATGTTATTGCAGATTGCTTATCTAGACTTTAGACAGATTGTTTTAGAGTAATAAGAAATTTCCTTTGTAAATTTCTTTTTCTTTCTGGGGAGGTGTTACATAGCCTATGATTTCATCATCCTCTGTGTAATTCTAACGTACAGTATGCTGCATGTTTGATCACGAGCGTGTTCTACCTCACTCCCCCCCTCCTCCCTTACAGTAGAGTAAGTCGTTCTTTCTGTTGTTCAGAGCAGGAGTGTCAACTCTTTGTCCCCTCTGGCTTCATTTGCGCGTCCTTCTTACAAGTTGTATCAAGCTCTGCCGGCCCCTATATAATGAGCTCAGTCTCTACATTAATTGCCACTTAGATCTACTCCTCATTTTGCTCACATCTCTGTCCTCCCCTGCACAGTTGTTATTATTGTGAGTGCTCAGGAAGTCTCCAACCATCTAGCAACTGTGTAATTTGAGTATAAGTGTTATTACATTTTGTTCTTGTACTGTATAGCATAAGGTGTTGATTCGTAGGCCTAGTAAAGTTTTTGTAATTCATATTGTCAGCCAGTGGTAATAATATTTTGTATCTGTAATAATATATCTTGCATTCACTGAGTATTATCTGGTTTTCTCATTTTATCAGGGCTGACTTAGATAAATTTACTCTTGCTAATTTCGTGTTAATAGATGCTATTGCAGTTAACATTATATTTAACCTGTTTTTGCCATTACATTAGCCTTATGAGTCCTGAATGTTTTGTTGTTAGTTTGAGCATTAAACTTTAACTTGTAATTTTACCTAACTCTTTTGTTTTGAACCTGGAACTTTACGGGACAGTAGTGATTTTTAGTATTCTCACTTAAAGTGTACATTATCTTTCTCTGTTCCGTAACAATAGATATACAAAAAAAATGAGATATGCATACAAAACATAAACATATACCGTATAAACATATACCCACGTACAGACGTGTCATACTGTACATACACATACATATACACACATATATACATATATATACACACACATACATATACATACATATACGTACATACACACATACATATATGCATATATACACACACATACATATATGCATATATACACACAAATACATATATATACACATATACATACATATACACATACACACACATATATACACATATATTCATACATACACATACCCATGCTGCATCCACCCATATACACACACATACATATATACATATATGCACATACATATACAGACATACCTATATACAAGGACGTATAGAGGTGATGTGGGATTAAAATATATGAATTGTGTTACACTGCACAAGCGAAACCTGGGAATTCATTGATCACCTTTTTAAGGATAGAGGGCTGTAAGAAGTGTACCAATAGATCATCTCTACTATTTGAGGAACATAATTCTCTATATGGTTTAACATATGGACACTCATCAATGTAGTGCTCTAAGTTGTGCTTTGCGGTCTCTCCACATACTCTGCAGTTTCTAATCACATTGCTGCCTGACTGTATTATTTCCCAGAGATATCTATATTGTAGTCTAATTCTACTGTAGCTTGTTTGCTGCCTTCTGGTAGTAAGTTTTACACTGACATAGTCAGGTGCCTTGTACTTTGATACTGAAACATAATTTCTGAATGTTACATGTGTGTTTTTTATCTTTTCTAGGTGTTGGCTGTACTGTTGTATAACTCTAGAACCTATTTTAGCTTGGATTCCACTCACAGGTAGGGCGAATTTATAGTCCACAGTGCCCCTTCTCTCGCTAGAGCGTCTGCGCGTTCATTTCCTATGATACCACAATGAGAAGGTGCCCATATGAAGTCCACTGATTTACCATTTCTCTGTATCTTATATACCAGTGCACGTATTCTGTCAGCCAGAAGTTGGTACTCAGGTGATCTTGACTGCAGAGCCTGTAAATCGCCGAGGCTGTCAGACACTATAATAGCATCTTCATCTTTTCTTCTTGACATTGCTAAGGCATAGGTTATTGCGAGCATCTCACATTGGGTGACTGAGCTCCTGTCACTGAGACGCATCGATATTGCACCACCCTCTTCCTTCTGCTCTCCATACCACGCAACCCCGGAGCCCGCTCGTCCATCTTCCAAGAGGGACCCGTCGGTGTGGTAGATCGTGGAATCCCCTGGGAGACCACTGAGCCTGTGCAGGAAGTCGTCTGAGGAGAGGGGCAGGCGTATCTGCTTTCTTGTGGGAGAGATACGTTAGAGAGAGATTTATCTTCGGAGCTTGCCATGGTGGGAGGGGTGTTACAGTGTGCCGATTGTTATCAATATAGCCATGTACATTAGTTTCACAAAACAATGTCTTAATTGCCCTAATCCACTTATTATTTGAATGCACTCGGCTTGAGTGAAATACTGCATTATAGAATGCCCTTGTGTTCAATGAGTTGATGACTTGTTTGGTGGCTATACTGACTAATCTACGTTCAATCGTTGTAAATCCTGCCTCTAACCTGATTGATTCTCGTCTAGCTGACATGGGGGAGCCTAATATGGCTCTTATAGCCTTGTTCTGAATGACTTCGAGTCGTTTGATGCTGGTCTTAGTCAACGGGAGGAGAGAACTGGCACTATAGTCTATGACTGATCTTACCATAGTAAGGTACAGCTGTCTTACGAGTGGTACTGTGGACCCAACATTGCCTCTTGCAACCCTTTTAAGCAGTGCTAGTCTTGGCTTTAGCTTTTGTGTAATCTTACTTATTTCGTCACTGTGTTGGTTGGTTTTACCTAGGAGAATACCCATGTATCGATAGGTTCTAACTTCCTCAAGGACTTTTCCCTGTATTCTAAGGTTTCCCCTGTTCTTTCCCTTAGTGTGTATTCCTTTGGTCTTCTCTGGTGCTATTATGAGTCCTATGCTATTGCATGTTTTAGAGAACTCCTTAAGAGCTCTTGTCATTAGATTACGTGTGTTGGCCTGTATTACTATGTCATCTGCATATATAGTGAATGTGACTCCCTTGATGTTTATTTTTCCGATTGTATTCATGATGATGTTAAAAAGAGTAGGTGACAGGACTCCTCCTTGTGGTGTACCTAACTGCATTTCTTCCCATCTTGAGTACACCCCTTCAAAGTATACACAGCTGTATCTGTCAGTTAAATACTCCTGTGCTATTCGTAAAAGTGTCCCATGTGTCATTGATGCTAATTCGGTGAATATTATATCTGGGTTAGCTCTATCAAAGGCCCCTTTAAGGTCTACAAAAACTGTGTATCTTTGTGTGATGCCTGCCTTAACCCTGTGTATGCATTGATGTGTTCCCCTCCCAGGCAAGAAACCGTAGAGACACTTCACTAGTTTGGGTTTCACGATGTGCAGAAGCCTGTTGAGCACAATCTTCTCAAAGAATTTGCAGAGACACGATGTTAAAGATATTGGCATATATTCGCCTGGCTTTCCTGGTTTCGGTATAGGAACAATTATGGCTTTCTTCCATGCTTTGGGGATGGGTCCACCCATCCAGATCATGTTGTACAGACGAAGTACAGGATTGCCCTTGATGGTAGTTAAAAACTTGATAACTGCATAGGTGATTCCGTCCATCCCAGGTGCTGTTGATCCTTTTGTTTTGAGACACTTCCTAAATTCCTCTTCAGTGATAGGTTTGTCATCCATCTCATGTGCCCTACCTACTGGATCACGTAACTTGTTTATCTTTCTTTTGACTCTTTTTCTACATGAATGTCTTACTTTAAGTGGTAGGTTGTCTTTGCAGGATACAGACGACCAATGTTTTATGAGTTCCTCTGCTTTTGCCGTCGGGTTACTGTGTAATGGTTTGCTTTTTTTCTTTCCTTGGATGACATCGATCTTCCTCGCTATTTCTTGTTGTGGGGTTTGATGATTGATGGTTTGAAGGAAGTTGGCCCAGTATTTGTCTCTTGCCTTGAGCTTGACCTGCTGAACCTGTTTCTCCATTCTTTTAAAGATCGTCAGGTTTTCAGGGCTCGGATTATTTTCCCATTTTTTCTTTATTTTCTTATATTGCCTGTTTATTCTTTTAACTGCCTCATCACAGTTGTACCATCTCTTGATCGCATTTGGTTGACTTCTAGGCCCTCCTTTTTTACTGGTGGTAATTGCTGACTCTAGGTTGCTTATAAGGTCTTCATTGAATTGGTCTGTTGATAGAGGTGTGTAGTTCTCAAACCAGAGTTCCAGCTTACTCTTTATCATGTCCTTCTGCTTGGTGGGGATTGTGATGTATTTCTTAGGTCTGATTATTCTCCTAAAGGCTGTAGTGATTTCTATTTCGGTATACAAACCGAAGTGGTCGGAGGTAAGGGTATCCACAACTTCACTGCTGTAATTCAGTCCTTGGTCATTGATTGTGCATATATAATCAAGCCTGTTTCCCTGCATGTGTGTCGGTTCTGGTTGGCTGAGTAACTTCATTACGGTATGTGTGCTCGTGAGGTGTGAGTATAGGGTAACTCCATTTGGGTTGGCTTGCCTAGTAGCATTACTGCCTAACCTTGGATGTATTGCATTTAGATCTCCAGCAATTATCGTAAGTACATCGCTTGTTTGAAGGTAAGCCTGATCTAAGTCAAGCTTACCCTGTCCAATATATGCATTGACAGCCTGAAAGAGCTCTCTCCCTCTCTCATCTGTGATGCCTACTGTGAGTGTCTGACTGTCATCATCGAGAAAGTATATGGGGTTAAGCCGTGTTGGTATGGTATTCTTGATGTAGGTAATTAGGCCCCGATGTCTGGTGTAGGCGTTGCCACTGCATCGCCTCTCAAAGCTGTCAACAGTGAAGTAATGGTATCCAGATAGGTCCAGCTTGTCATTATTATCATGTTTAGTTTCCTGGAGGCAGATGATATCGATGCTGTTTTCTAGCACAAACTGTTGTAGTTCAATGTACCTATGTTTCAGTCCGTTGATATTCCACGTCAGTATCTTGAGTGGGGAGTTATTGGTCACTGTCATCCTGTGTCTGGTCAGTGCTGCGTGCCGCATGAGTGAGGTCTTTGAGCATGTCAATTGCTTCTACTACTCTGGTGATGGCTATGACATATTCTGAGTCTGGTTGCAGCGATGTTTGCTTTAGAGTACTTCTCACAACCTTCATTGATAAGACTTTTGGCCAGGGAAGCCTCCTGTTTATAGTGTTAATGGCTTTCTGGCATTGCTCTGGTGTGTATTCTAGAGGGGTGATGGATACTGATGCGCTGTCTTGCTTATCCTCATTATCACTGTGTCGTGAGCAATGTTCTTCATTTGGGGATGTGTCATCTTCTTTTTCTTTTTCGTCATTGTTTTGTGCGTGTCGTTCCTTCCGTAGGTCTGCGATAGTCCTTTCCAGGTCGGCAACTTTCTTCCTCAAATCGTTCATCTCCGTAGGGCCCTCTTCATTTTCATTCTTGTCATTTCGTCGCGAGTGTTGTCCTTTCTGTAGGTTGGCGATGGTGATCTCCATGTCAGCAACTTTCTTCCTCAGGTTATTCATCTCTGTGAAGTTCTCCTCAATTCGCTTAATTGCGTCACACATACTTTCTATTTTGCTGTTCATACTGGAATATGTTGCATCAGGTTGCATTGCCCATGGTGGTGCCGGGAAGTGGTTCTGGTTATGGAGTGGGGGTTGGGCAGACGTGGGAGAGAAGGCAGTTTGGAGAGCTGTGGTGCGCTGGGCAGCAGGGTGGGGTGTTGTGGTGGGAGGAGGGACAGGATGGGGAGTTGTGGTTGACGGGGATATTGCTGATGTTTGCAGAGTGAACTCATATGAGGGTTGGGAGAGTCCTGTGTCAGGATTTTGAGCTGCAGCAGAGGCTTGTGCAGGCTCATCACCCTTAGGTACGTACATGCAATTGGTAGAATTTGCATTATGATCTGCACAATTTGCACACTTGCGGTTGATTTTTTTACCTTTTTATATTTCCTCAAGACACACTGACGATAAGTGGTTCTCTGCACAGTATCTACATTTAGGTGTACCCTTGCACTCGCTAGTTTTGTGATTCCAGCTGCAGCATACTCCACAGGAGAAAGGCCTAGGGATATATTCCTCTACAGTCAGGTCATGGTCTATTATTGACAGTGAAATTGATGATGGTATATATCCTGTGCACCAAGCTATGACCTCGTTATGGTATTTACTCCATTTGTTCCAAGACGCTTCTTTAATGTATGGGTGTTCTTGGTTAATATAGTCTAGTGGCATATCAGTATGCAGTCCCTTTATGATGATTTTTGTTGTCTTCACTCTTGGTGCAGGCTTATATAGAGTTATGCCATTAAAGCCTTCCGTTGTAAGTTTTTGCGTCGTGCTTGCATCTTTGCCAACTATCATTGGGCTAGTTTTGCCAAAAAGAGCTTTAACTTTAAGTCCTGAATGATAAGCCTTTGATATCCATTCTATTTTCTCTTCCTTACTGAGGTTGCAATCCCTTGGAAAGTATAGTACTGTACCTTTTTCTGTGGAGTATTGCCTGGCCACTTGCTGAGATTGTGAGAGTTGCTGCTGTTTTTCCCGTCTCCTCTTGTGTTTTGGCTGTACTAAAGTGAAGTTGTCACCTTCAGCGTCAGATCCATTCTCAGGTATATCGTTGCTAGCTCCACTGGTGCTGTAACAATCACTGGTACTTTCAATCTGCTGGGGTTGAGTTGTTGGGAACCGTTGCCAATTTTCCTCCTGGATAGATACATTGCTGTTAATTTCACTGTTGGTGTTACAGTCACTGATATTTTCACTCTGCTGAGTAAGAGTTGTTGGGGACTGAGGCCGATTTCCGTCCTGGGTCGCCATGGTGGCGTGAGCGGGAGAGCGGTCAGGCCGTGACCTGTGACCTCTATGGCTGTACGTGCGCGACTGGGGAGCAAGGGTGTGTGTGGCCAACAGAAAAGGCAGCATAACACTGCTCTCTCTCTCTCTCTCTCTCTCTTTCTCTCTCTCTCTCCACATCCTTTTCCCAACTCCCCTAGCCCCCATATACCCTTCGCACGCGGCGGAGGAAAGGGAGGGAGGGAGAGGGAGGGGCACGTAGGTGTATAAGAGAGAGAGAGAGAGAGAGAGAGGAGGTGGAGAGTTGAGGATGGAAGGAGGTACGGTAAGTTTGAAAAAAAGAGATTGACCTACCCATCTCCCTACCTGCCTACCTACCCACCAACTTACCTACCTTCCTACTCACCCACCTACCTACTTACCTACCTACAAAACTGGGAATAGCGCCGCTATTAGTAACGGCGCTACATAGCGCCACTACTATTTTAATAGCGATGGTGGTAATGCCATTACTTTTTTTAACCAGTAGTGGAACTGAGAGCGCCACTACTTTTTGGTACTCACGCGTTACCGCGCTCCTGGCTACTCACACGACGAATACTGTACAGGTCCAGAGTCGGTGAGTACATTTTTTTTTTTTTCTTTTTTAAATAACAGAATGGAGGAAGGATAAACAAATGAATAAAAAAATAATAATCCATACACCTGATTACTGGTGACATCTGTTCATAAAATATCCGTAACTGTTAGACTTGAACAGCTGTGGGTTGAAATTTGGAGGGAAACAACTCTGGGAATGCGAGTTCCAGAGAGATGCAGTCCGGGGAATGAAAGAATTCTGATAGGCAGAAGTTCTGCAATATGGTTGAGTGACATTCCAGTCATGAGCACTACCAGATGCCCGTGTAGCATGAGGGAAGGCATGGAGAGGTGGCACCATGGACGCAACTTCGTCTGAGCATTTGCCATAAAAATATCTGTAAAATAATGCAAGGGAGGCAACATTCCTTCTTACTTGCAGGGGAGGTAGTTTATTTTTAATGGCAGGGTTGTTAATAATTCTAACAGCTTTGTTCTGAATTTTGTCTAGTTGTGTTAATGCAGTCTCTCCACATCCATTCCACAAGGATGAGCAATATTCAAGCTGAGAGCGCACATAACTCTTATAAATTATAGTTAACTGCTCATCAGCGAAGAAGTTACGGACTCTGTACAATAATCCAAGTTTCTTTGAGGCGGTTTTAGTAAGCAATCTAACATGAGGGGTCCAGCCGAGGGCATTGTTAAGTGAGACGCCAAGAATTTCAATACTTTTGGAGATTGGAATAGTAGCACTGAAGGTAATGTACGAATCTGGCAATATCTGTCAATTAGTAAATTGTATACAATTAGTTTTATTAGCATTAAAAGAGACAAGGATGTTTTGTCCCCATTCACTGATCGTAGATAGGGCTTGATTTATGGAGATGGCTGTACTGAGTTGAGAGGTAGAGATATTAGACTTTGTAAATGGGTGTCTGAGTGTGAATGAACTATGTAGTGTTGAGTCATCTGCGTATGAGTGGACGGGATTGTGGGTGACAGATAAGAGATCATTAATATGAACTAGGAATAGGGTTGGCACCAGAACTGACCCTTGCGGCATGCTGGTGTTAACTGAGTGGAAATTGGAATATACATCATCTACTTTTTGGTGAGTGTAGCCTATACACTGTATATACACTGTATATGGCTAGTGAGGGAGTGATCGCCCTCTACCTACACAGATCAAAAGCTCTCGGGAGCAGGGGGGTGGTTGCTTTCTCAGGCAGAGGAACTCCTTGAGAGTGAAATGGCTGGGAAGCATGCCAGCACGTGACTGGCTACAGCATAGCTGGGTCTTTCGGGTGTGGGCAATCAGGCAAGTTAGCTGCCTACTGTGACTGCAACACAATGGCGAGGTGTTCAGGAAGTTAGCCAAAGAAACCTTGATGGACTCTGAAAGAACAATAATGGCCCCCAGTCCCGTGCAGCCCTTAAATGGGCAGGGGGTGCTAAGAATCTCACGGTTGCCTCAATTACAATCTAATTCCTTTGTTAATGCAAAAAATACAATTAAAATTGGTAACTGGAATGTGAGAATGCTAAATCATGACGGTAAAATCGATAAGTTAGTGAATGTTTTTCAAAATTACGGACTTGATATTTGTGCTCTGACAGAAACTAGATTAACTGGAGTCGATAAGTTGGATTTGGAGGATGGTATACGTTTATTGATATCTGGCCGACAGGACGGAATGCATTATCAGGGAGTAGGATTGTTGCTGGGTTGTAAGGCAAATAAGGCTTTATGTGAGTGGGATCCTATAGATGAGCGTTTGTTATACGCACGGTTTAAATCAAATCATGGCAACATCAGTCTGTTTGTGTGTTATGCACCTACTAATGATGCACTCGATGAAAGGAAAGACACATTTTATGAAAAGTTGCAAGAAGGAGTAGGAAGGGTACCTAGACATGATGTTTTGATCTGCGTTGGAGACTTTAATGCAGTAATGGACTGTTCAAATGAGGGATTTGAGGCATGTATGGGTAAGATGGCTCAATCGGTAGAGAGGTGGCCTGTAGTCCTTACGGACCCAGGTTCGAATCCCGGCTGGGGCAGGGAACAGTTTAAGGATTTGAATTTCATTAAATCAGGCTTTACTGATCTACCAGAAGACCCGCCGACATGTCGTAAAAATACCCCCGCTAATACCAATACACCAGTCCTGTATGAGACAGCCCTAGCATGTATTCAATATGGACGGTGGGTGTTAGCGCCGAAGTGGTGACATGTAGAGGTGTATGGTATGTAGGAGGACTGCTGGGCCTTGATAGCAGGCTGTGAAGCCTATGCCCAGAGTCGGACACATAAAAAAAAAAAAAAAAAAAAAAAAGATGGGAGTTGGTAGTAGGATGAGTGAAAACGGAGTGAGGTTTGGAAGCTTCTGTCTAGCAAATGACTTAGTCATCGGGGGCACACTCTTTCAGCATTGCAATATACACAAGACAACTTGGGTGTCGCCGTGTGGAAAATATAAACATCAGATTGATCACATCGCTATCAGTAGGAGGCATAGAAGTTCTCTGCTAGATGTTCATGTTAAACGGGGAGCGAATATTGGTAGTGACCATCAACTCAGCATTGCAAAAATAAGGTTTAAACTTAAAAATCAGAAGAAGGAAAAATCTAGTGTTGGTAGATACGATATTGTTAAGCTTAGAAGGGAAGGAGAAGAAAAGGAGGAATTCAGATTAGAATGCAGAAATAGGTTTTTGGTGTTGGAAACGTTGGAAGAGGGGAAGAGAAGTGTAGATGAGATGTGGGAGGATGTGAACAAAGTTCTGCATGAGACTGCTGAATGTACGATTGGAAGGAGACATAGATTCAGGAGAAAGAAATGGATATCAGAGGAAACGTGGGATATGATAAAAAAGAGAGGTGAGGCTAAATTGAGGAGTGAGATGCAATGCGTTGATGAACGAGAGATTGAATTAGCAAGAGCTGCGTACTGGAGTTTGAATTCAGAAGTAAGAAGGTTAGCTAGGAGAGATAAAAGAAGATGTGTGGATGAAAAGGTTGCAGAGACTGAAATCTTAATAAACAAAAATGATGGACAGAGTCAAAGAATAGCATATGAATCGATTAGAGAACTGAGTGGTAATGCAGGTAAACGCAAGGAAATACCAGTTAGAGACAGGGAAGGAAATTTATTGACCAAAGATGGAGATATTAAAAATAGATGGAAAGAGCATTTTGAGACAGTTCTTAATAGACCAATACCACCAGAAGAGGATATACCGTCTGCTCAGGAAGATTTAAATATAGAAACAGGAGAGTTGAGGCTTGCAGAAGTGGAGAAAGCAGTAAAACAGTTAAAGAATAATAAGGCACCAGGGGAGGATGGTTTATTTCCGGAAATGTTTAAAGTGGAGGGGGATAGATTAATAATGATCTTGACCAAGCTATTCAATAAGATATGGGTGACGGGGTTACTACCATCAGTTTGGAAGAATGGTGTAATTGTTAAAGTTCCGAAGAAGGGAGACCTGAGTGAATGTGGTAATTGGAGGGGAATCTCTTTGTCACCGATAGCTTTGAAAGTTTTCAGTAGAGTGTTGTTAAATAGGTTGGAGCCGGTGGTTGAGGGTATTCTGAGGGATGAACAGGCTGGTTTTAGAAAGGGACGTGGTTGCAATGATCAGATCTTTATAGTTAGGCATTTGATGCAGCAAGTTAATGAAATGAGAGTACCGTTAAGTCTTTGTTTTGTTGATTTTGAAAAGGCTTTTGATAGTGTTTCGAGAGAGACTATGGGGAAGATCATGAGACATTATGGAATACCAGAGGAGTTTGTGAGGGTCATTATGAACATGCATGAGGACACATTTTGTAAAGTGATGGTTGATGGTTGTCTGAGTGATTCGTTTGAAGTCAAGTCCGGAGTAATTCAAGTTGGTGTTCTATCGCCTTTACTATTTATATTGGTCATTGATTACATTATGAAACGCGTTGGAACAGAAACCGGTGCAGGTATACTTTGGGGAGAGAACAGGAAACTTTTGGATTTAGATTATGCAGATGATATAGTTTTGATTTGTGTTGGGCCAGAAGAGATGCAGAGAATGTTGGACTGTTTGGTGAGTGAAGGTCGCAAGGTGGGTTTGGTTATTAATTGTGGAAAAACTGAAATAATCAATATGAATATGGAAAACTCGCAGGAATGTGTAATTGGAGGTATGGTTGTAAAGCATGTTGATAGGTTTAAATATTTAGGTACTTATTTAGCCAAGGATGGTTCTTTGAACGTTGAATTCGAGGAAAGGTTAAAGAAGGCTAATCAGGCAATGGGAATGCTTAAAAATATTTGGAATAATAACAATTTTTCTGTGCATACAAAAATCAAACTTTATAAGGTAATGGTTAGGAGTATCTTAATTTATGGACACGAGTCTTGGTACAGCACAGTGACTATGGAAAATAAATTCTTGGTGTTTGAAAACAAAGCACTTAGAAAAATATTAGGAGTTAAGTGGTGGGAAAGGATACCAAATAGTAGAATTAGAGAAATAACGGGAGTGCAGCCGGTCGATGAATATGTTAGGTTCTCACGATGGAAGTGGCTAGGACATGTGTATAGGAGACAGGGAATAGTACGAGGTACACCAGGGTGGGTGGCACTTGGTAAGAGAGGTAGAGGAAGGCCAAAAGAGACGTGGGTGAGGACAATGAGACGGGAAGCTGGAGATGAGTGTTGGGGAGATCTTGAGGAGTTAGCACAAGATAGGATGTGGTGGTGTGAGTTCATCGAGGCCCTATGCATCCCCGAGGGTGCCACAGGAAATGATTGATTGATTGATTGACTTTTACTCTTATTTTCCTGTCACTGAGATATGAAAAAATCAAAGGAACAAAAGACGTTAGTCCATAGCAAGGGAGTTTGGACAGCAGGGAA
The DNA here is from genome assembly GCF_032717465.1 of Coenobita brevimanus. Classification (NCBI taxonomy): domain Eukaryota; kingdom Metazoa; phylum Arthropoda; class Malacostraca; order Decapoda; family Coenobitidae; genus Coenobita; species Coenobita brevimanus. The sequence continues at coordinate 7,370,168 of NC_137026.1, read as the reverse complement.
CGGTGCCATATTCTGACGAAAGCTTTAGAAATATCAAGAGCTACTGCATGCGTTTCTCCATGTAGATCAATTGATTGATGGATGGTACGAGTTAGGAGTCTGAGTACGTCAATGGTGGATCTTTCGTGGCATAAACCATATTGTCTGTCACTAATTAAGTTGCTGGATTCAAGATATTTAACAGTGTGCTTATTAAAGTTTCAAATACCTTACCAAGAGAAGATATGACAGCTATTGGCCTGGAATCAGATTGGTCAGAGGAACTTCTTTTCTTCGGAACTGGGTGGATATTGGCTTCTTTCCATGAATTTGGGAATAAAGAAGTACGTATGCATAGTCTGAATAATTTAGCTAAAACAGAGGCAAGTTCAGGGGAACACTTTTTCAAAACAACTGGTGGAATTCCATCTGGGCCTGGAGCTTTGTTGGTGGGTAAATTGTCAGGGATGGATTTTATGTACCTTGTCTGTATTTTAAGTCTGGCAATTTCGGGAGAGTCAAGTTTAAGTACTGGGACATTCTGGCTGGTATTGTCAATGGTAGAGTTTCTGGCAAATGTACTGGCAAAAATATCCGCTTTCCCACGCGGGTCATTTGTAGTGTTGTCATCTGAAGATTTTAGTGGGCGAATGGAAGATGACTTGTTAAAATTATTATTGTAAGAATTAAGAGTTGACCAGAATATTCTATTGTCATTAGGGCTGTTAAGTAGTTTTGATGCTTGCTTTTGAAGAAAGCTTGATTTAGCTAGATTTATTACAGCTTTTGCATGATTTCTAGCAATTTTAAATTGAGAGGGTGATTCAGATATTTTTTATTTTAAGTAAGAATTATATGCTAATGACTTTTGGGCTGTTGCTCTGGCACGGTTGCTATCAAACCATTTTGGAGAGTTCGATCTTCTAGTGAACTGTTGACTTGGTATGAATAAATCCATACCAGCTAGTATTAAGTCGCAAATGTGGGACTGGGTAGAATTGGTATCACTAGAGAAGAAAGACTGCCATGGAATGTCAGCAAGATAATTTCTAAATCCATCCCAGTTTGCCCTAGCAAAGTGCCATCGGGTCACCCTGACAGGTTCAGAAAGGGGAGGTGTGGGGGGGGTTAATGAATGAGGCTTTGATGAGATTGTGGTCAGAGGATCCAAGTGGTGACAGTGCCTCTATCCTGTATTGATCTGGATTATTTGTCAAGAATAAATCCAAGAGATGGGCATTATGGTCAGGATTATCAGGTATTCTGGTTGGTTCCTTTACCAGCTGGGTATGATTAAACGATTCTGCAAACAGCTCGCACTCTAGACCAGCGTCGTCAGTCCTGGCAGAATGCAATAACCATTCAATACTGTGTATGTTAAAATCACCCAAAACGGTAATTTCGGTGCTATGGGCAAGATTAAGGTTACTCAACTGTGTGGATATGGAATCAAATACACTGGATTCCGAAGAAGCATTGGGGGAGTGATAAACTACACAAATATTTTTGGTAATATTTTGACAATTTAGTTTATATAATGAGTAATCAACACTGGATGAAGTGAAGTTTAAAAGTGTATATTGGGATTTGATATAACAACAGGTGCCGCCCTTGTTACGGTTTGGTTGTTTTTATTAATGACGAAAAATAATACTTTGGTCAGTCCTGTCAATTAATGATGTTTGTTCTACATTACATCAGTAGTTTATAAATTATTATTTATTAGTAATGTGCAATAATTAGACAGGAATTTGCTAGTTAATTATCGATCGTTTAAATTAAGTAAAGAATAAATAAGGATGTTAGCTAGATGTAGGCAACACACACACACACACACACACACACACACACACACACACACACACACACACACACACACCTCTAGCTATCCCCGTCTCTAACTCGCGCTCTCTCCCCCACTCTCTCTTTCTGATTAATTCTTACTCACTACGTTATTATTTCGTAACAGTATGTTACTTTCAGTTTAAATTGATGGTAAAACATTGCTCTTGTATAAATAGCCTTTAAAAGAAAGCCCCAGTTCATTTTTACTTTCGTTTTCGTACATATCATAAATAGGTATCACTGAAAATATAATAAATCTATATAATATGTATCAATGGTAGGCCACATTTTTTGCCTTTTATTTACGTATGTTACTTTCAGTAGGTATACTAGGTAACAATGTAAAAGAACATTTGTTACATTATACAGTAAATAGCTTTTTCCTGTACCTTCGGCTCTAAGCTTCATTAAAGTGACACAGACATGTATATGATTTCTTTTTTTTTTTTTTTCACTATAAGTATATACTGACACTACTGGTACACAACATAACCACTCAGACTGACTATTATCATCGAAAACAGTATATAGTGTATTACTGTATCACAGATTTTTGTTAACCTTTCCTTCGTCTACCTTTTTCTTATCCAAAGTAGCGGGAGCGCCGCTACATTTCGTATCAAGTAGCGAAACCAGTAACGCCACTACTTTTTCGAGCTAGTAACGGGAATGGGAGCGCCGCTACTTTTTATTAGTAGCGTTCCCAGCATTGCCTACCTACTTCCCTCTCTACCTGAACTTCGTCCTTTATCTTCCATTCCTCATTATCTCTTCTTAATCTCCCACTCCACAGCCTTTATACTCTCTCTCTCCCTCTCTCTCTCTCTCTCTCTCTCTCTCTCTCTCTCTCTCTCTCTCTCAACCTGTCTATCTACGTATCTATCTGGTAAATATCTCTCTAGTGTCTGTCTGTCTGCATCTGTCAGTCTGTCTGGTATGTAGCTAGTATATATTTATACATCTATCTATCTATCTATCTATCTATCAATTTGGAGGTATGTTTTTCAGCTGAATGTGGAGGGCTACGGCCATGCATTTATCAGCACTAGTAACCAAGGAGATGTGACTAGTAACCAAGGAGATTCTGGCAACAGTACTATGGATATTGGAGGTGGATTTGATGGCAAGATATTGGGCTGCCTTCTGGCCTTCCACCCTGGCTTGGATGTCTGTCTGTCTGTCTGTCTGTCGTCTATCTACCTACCTATCTGCCTGTCTATCTATCTCTATATATCTACTTACCTACCTACCCACCTCTCGCTGTATATCTATCTATCTCTCTATCTTTCTACCTATCTATCTATCTATCTATCTAGATAGATAGATATTGTATATCTCTATCGGATACGTTTATGTGAAGCTACAGAACGTGGAGAACGTTCTTGGCGTATCCGATAGAGCCAGGATTCCGGGGGCTTGAATGATGAGTGAATGGAAGTGTGGCCCATTGGACTGGGCAGATTTGGACTGTCTGAACGTTGCTACTCCTCACCCTGCCCTAGGGGGGAAAGGAGGTCCGGATGATGAAGATGATGATGATGATCTATGTATATTTATCTATGTACAATATATATATGGTAAATTGATAAACAGACGGACAGATAGATACAGATAGACATAAATAGATACGTAAACACCAGATGAATAGATAGAAATAGTTGGATGGCTAAATAGATGGATGCAGAGAGAGATTTACAGATAAAAAGATACACTAGATAGATAGATAGGTAGATAGATATATAGCAATGCAATATCATTGTTAATATTTCCTCCAATAGATAGATAGACCATGGTAGATAGATAGATACTAGATAGAGAGACAGATAGAGAGATAGATAGGCACTAGATAGATATATAGATAAAGCCTGGTAGATAGATAGACACTCGATTGATAGAGCCTGGTAGATAAATAGACACTTGACAGATAGATAGACACTAGATAGATAGATAGATGGTAGATACATACGTACATACATAGATAAATAGACACTAAATAGATAGACAGAGCCTGGTAGATAGATAGATGGACACTAGAGAGATAGATAGACTGATAGACACTATAGGTAGATAGATAGAACCTGGTAGACAGATATACACTAGATGGATATAGATAGATAGATGGATAAATAGACAAGATAGATAGAACTTGGTAGATAGATAGATAGATTGATGTTAGATAGATAGATAAATTGAGAGATGGACACTAGATACACAGATGGAGCCTGGTAGATAGATAGGCAGACACGACAGTAGATAGAGCCTGACAGGTAGATAGACGCTAGATAGATAGGTAGGTAGACACTAGATAGATAGATAGATAGAGCCTGGTAGATAAGGAAGGGGTGGAGGAAATACGGGATGGAGGGAAGGAGACATCAGACGCCTGGAGGGAGGGAAAACGATGAGTTGGAGGGAGGGCGGATTGATGACGGAGGGAAAACGGTGAGTTGGAGGGAGGGCGGATTGATGACGGAGGGAAAATAGTGAGTTGGAGGGAGGGCGGATTGATGAATAGATGAAGATATAGACAGATACACTAGACTCATAGATAGATAGATGGATGAAAATATAGACAAATACACTAGACTGACAGATAGATAGATATAGATAGATAGACTAGACTGATAGATTAATAGCTAGACAGGTAGATGAATAGATAGCTGGAGATATAGAGAGACAGATACACCAGAATGAAAGATAGATAGATAGATAGATAGGTAGATAGATGGATAGATAGATGGATGGATATATAGATAGAGATACACTAGACTGATGGATAGATAGACGGAAAGATAGATAGATGTGTGGAGATATAGAAACATACTAGACTGATCGATAGACAGATAAATAGATAGATAGATAGATATAGACACACCACACTGATAGATAGATGGATAGATAGATAGATTGATTGATGGTGATACTGATGAACAGATGCACTAGACTAATGGATAGATAGATAGATAGATAGATAGACAAAGATACACTAGACTGATAGATAGACAGATACACTAAATAGATGGATAGATACATAGGAAAATGCGGTGTCGTTTCCTGTGAAGATAGATAGATAGATATGTAGACTGACTGATAGATCCTGGTAAATAACAAACGCCTTAAAATGATAGATATGATAGTTTTGTTGTGTACTGTTGCTAGAGATGATAGACAGATAGATAGATAGATAGACCAGAGAGATAGATAGATTGAAAGATAGACAGATAGATAGATATACAGACTACATAGATAGATAGATAGATAGATTAGATAGATGGGTAGAGATATAGCCAGATAGACTGCTGGATGTATGGCTGTATATAGTTAGGTAAATGGATATGGACAGATATAAGGAGGGAGGGCAGCCTGATGACCAACAGGCCTTGTGAGATAGATAGATAAAGACAGATAGATAAGTAGATGAATAAATAGATACAAAGATGAGTAGATAGATAAAAATAGATAAAGTTAAAATTATAGGAAATGGAAAGGAATTTCTTTGGTTGATAGATAGAGGTAAAAAGGTAGATATGGATGGGTAGATAAATAAATAGATAAGTACAGGTAGATAGATAGGAGGCTAAGGAACTGGCGGCATGGAAGGGAAATTTTAAATTGATAGATAGATATATAGATAAATAGACAGCTCCAGATAGATAAATATTCAGCTCCAGATAGAGACTCACCTCCTGTAGTAAGCTGGGTCTTAGGAAGTCAAGAAGCTACTGTACTTACACAAATAGATAAGTAGATAGATGGATAGATGGATAGATAGATAGATATACACATACCAGATACATAGAGAGATCGATATACAGATACCAGATAGACAGATAGATAGATATTTGTAGTAGATAGGAAGAGAATAATTGGAATGGAAATTTTATAAGGAAGTAAGAATTAAATACACAGACACATAAATAGCTGCAAATAGATAGATAAAAGATTACAGACAGCACCCTACCCGTATCCCTGACCGCCTTGGAGAGAGCTCCAACATATTTGACCTCTTCCTTACAACTAATTCTTCTGCTTACACTGTTAATCTTTCCTCTTCGTTGGGCTCCTCCGATCACAATCTTCTCACCTTAACTTGTCCTATCACTCCGGTACGGCCTGTGGACCCTCCAAAGAAACTGTCTGTGGCACTTTGGAGCTGCGGATTGGGAGGCCCTCAGGCAGCACTTCTTTGATTTTCCATGGAATGATTATTGCTTCCATGGCCGGGAGCCATCTCAGTGTGCCTTGCGCATTACGGAGGTTATTCTCTCGGGCATGTAAGCATACATTCCTTTCTCATATCCTCTGACTAATGTAAGAAAGCCTTGGTTTAATCACACTTGTTCTAATGCTGTCCGCAACAAGGAGAGGGCCTGTAAAAGGTACCAGAGCCAACCCACCCCTGAATCACATCTTGTTTATGTTTCTGCGCTGAATCGCGCTAAGTCTGTTCTTCGCTCTGCTAAAATAATTTCATCCGTACTAAATGCTCTCAACTCTCAAGCTCGAATTCTTCCCGCTCCTTCTGGCTCCTTGCCAAAAACCTTTCTAACAACTTTACCTTATCATCCTTCCCTCCTCTTTTCTATTCTGATGGCTCTGTAGCTATTTCTTCTACTCACAAAGCAAATCTCTTCACTCAGACTTTCTCCTCCAATTCCACCTTAGACGATTCCGGTGCTGTTCCTCCATCACTTCCC